>NC_060957.1:7382661-7427661 GCF_910589235.1 Vespa crabro
CGACGAAGTGCATGGCTCTGGTTCATCAAAGTTCGAGCGAGCGACGTTGAAGAAAGAACGAGGCTGCCTTCGAGCGAATCATGCGGAACTTCGGTAGGTAGCGTTCGAACGCGTTAAACTATGGACTTACAAAGAAGAAAAACTATTTCTGTGGAACGTGAGAAAGAAAAAAATATAAAGGAGAGTAAAACGAGAAGATGGGGAAGATTGTTCAAGGGACCTTGTTTAAAAGAGTGTTTAAAAGGGATCTTGTCCTGTAACACGAGCGAAAGTGTAGTAAAAGTGCTGCTCTTCCAAGATAAGAGATGTTGATTATGTATAAAACTAAGCAAAACAGGCAAAATGGAGGTAAATACGAATAAAAGGAAAAAATAGAATAAACTGTATGGTTTATGGTAAATTAAAATGGGTCTGTATCATGTCTGGCAATTTATTGATCCTACAATATATCTTAGAAATACATCTCATAACCGATGAAAATGTTTGTCATTATTACTAACAAGAAAGGGATGGTTAGAGAATGACGAAAGGAAAGGGTAGAAAAGTCATGGGCGGAGTAAAGAATCCATTATAACATTAGGTCGGTGAGACTTTAAAGGACATTAGGAAGGATAGAGAAAGAAGATCGTCAACGAAGTTGAATCGAATAAACATCCACAGAAAAGAATGCGGCGTAGGAACGTTCCGAGCTCTGAAAATTAATGTCCTCGTGAAAGAGTCGACTGAGATCCCCCGTCGAGACGTAGCTGCCCTTTAAACTCCAACGGTCAACCTTTTTCAAGATTCTTCTCTCTCTCTCTTTCTCTCTCTCTCTCTCTCTCTCACACACGTACACAAACATAGATGTATATATGTATGTATGTATGTACATGTAAACTCTTTTCTAATGTGCACGCATACGTTTTGCAAGGATGTCGCAAAAAGTTTTCCAAGCGATTCTTATTACCTACGATCAATTTAACATATCCACAAGATCACAGGGAAGTGCATCTTCCGCGAGAGTGCACACGCCACGCGCAGACGTTCAAAATGTGAACAAATCCGTCACGAGGAAGGAAAGAATAAAGAATGCCCTGGGGCCACTTTCGTTCTCTACGTAAGTACACTATGAACGATAAGACGTTGCCAAGAGAATAAACTTTTTACCGCGTTTGATGGAATCGTTCCATTCCATAATTACATAATGATGTATTCATAGTAGTTGTTACTGTGAAGATGAGAGGATTATTACATACATACATACATATCCACTTTTCTCCAAGTTCGTACATCCATCGTAAGATAAATCGTTCGAAAATAAAGTTTCTAGATCGTCATCGATTTCTCTTTATCTCTTTGGTTCTTCCTAATGGTGAGAGAGATTATCCCGCATCCTTTCGACCTATCGATACAGAGTCTCGAGATTAGTATCTCCGCTTTCGTTTAAACCAAGTAGCAACGACGTCTACCATTAATCATCGAATTACATCGCTCTTATCTCGAACCTAATGAATTCCTTTCTCTTTCTTTCTCTCTCTCTCTCTCTCTCTCTCTCTCTCTCTTTGCTTTCTTTCTTTCTTCCTTTTTTCCTTTCTTTCTTTGTTATTCTCGAGACGTGACCGATTTGAGTCTGAACGTACTTAAGGACGATGGAAAGGGCCGTCGTAAGTGGAAAGAGAATAAACGCGTTGGAACGAAGGATAGGAGATTCGCAGACGACTCGAACGATCTCCTTTCATTCGAGGTATTCTTCTTCTTCTTCGAAATAGTCGGACATCTAAAAGCCATGGAGAGAATAGGAGAGTGGAAGGGGAGAGGGAGAGTTGTGGTCGAGAAAGAGAGAAAGAATAAGGGAAAAAGGACAGCCCTTATCGCGATTTCACTATCATTCGTGTGGGAATGTCTGGCCAAAGGAGATAGTCCCTGAGACGACTCGTCACCTTTTCTCTTGGTATCCGATCGACCTCAACTCGCCCATGAGCGACGCGACACGAATCCGAAGACGTCGAGATCGTTCCAACACGTTAACACATTTTCGATGTGGGTGTATATAAATCCTATCCGTTAAAAGCATCTATCTTTTTTTCGGTATTCATTTCTGTCGTGGAAATCAATATTCCGTCGCTAACTTCCCGTCGAGGCGATCGACTCGCAATTTATTTTTCCCTCGAACGAGTCTGCAGTATCCTAACCCCCCCCCCTCCTCTCTCTCTCTCTCTCTCTCTCTCTCTCTCTCAGTACACCTTTATTCCTTTTACTCTTTTTCTCTTTTATCGTCGTCCTTTCCATCCTGCGGGCGAATAAAAGGATAAGAGAAGGCTGGAAATCGAGAATGGAATTTGATTTCGTGGTGAGAGAGATCGCCGTGCGGAATAAGAGATACCCTTAGGATCTTGAGGACACGGAACACCAAATATATATATATATTTATTTTTCTCTCTCTCTCTCTCTCTCTCTCTCTCTCTCTCTGTCTCTCTGTCTCTCTATTTCCCTCCCTCTTTCCGATTCAGTTTGGTTTTCTCTGCACTAGCAGAATTTATCGGTGGACCTTTCTGTCTGTGTTTTTAATTCTTATCTTCACGTGACTCGCATTTAAATTAGTTGCATAACCTTGATCTCGGATAAAAGACTCATATGTATAAGTGTGAGAAAGATAACTTTCGTCTTCTTTTTCTTTTTTTTTTTGCTCCCTACGTGTCTTACTCATACAATGCGAAAGGAATTAACGGATAGATGGGAAAAGAAAGTGAAGAGAAGAAAAAATAGGGTTCGAAACGAACACCTATTTCCGACAAATAGTGCGGAAAAGCGTCAGTAAGAGAGGTCCTCGTACGCACGACAGATCTTTTGGAATTTTTCGTTTTACTTTACCTCCGACGTGGGAATATCTCGTACACGTAAAAAAAGAAAAGAGATAGGTGCGTGACGCGCATGCGTATGAGGAGTGCGTGAGGAGTCGCCGAGAAAGAGAGACACGTGTCGATAATGCGAGAACAGCTCGTTCGTACGCAAAGGTCGAATCTCATTTTCTCGGGGCTAAAGAGAAGAGACCTTACAATGTGTGTACTTCGATTTATGTATTAGTGTGTACGTGCACGCGCGCGCGCATGCATGAGTATAGGCCCGGACGAAACGTTTGGATATTTCTCAATATTCGATATCACGCGAATTTCTTCTGTTATCTCTTCTTTTTTTTTCTAATCTTATCATGATCGTCTGGCTTTTTAAAATTCATGGAATAAGGAAACGATCGAACGATAGTAGATGGTTATTTTATTATAATTTATCTTCTTTTTTAGATATTAGTATAATCAAATTTGTTTATATATTATGATTAATGTATATGATTATTTACAAAAAAGAAAAAAAATATACAGAATAAGGTATATTTATGTCTAATGGAAAACACAAATTACATGGTATTATAGCCGGAGAATATAATGGTGAATCAATCAAATCGATGATACGGTTCTTCCGATCGGACGTCGAAGTAGCGTCGAAATTCCGTGTACTAGATGTTGGAACGTTTCTGGACCAGCAGGAAACGGTACGTTCAGGAGGACGGACATACTTTGCATACCCGGTGGGCCAACGTTGTCCATTTGATGTGGTCAGGGGCTAAATCCTCTCCTTCCGAGAGGTCTCGTGGCTACGGTGGTGGTAAAGAGGTAGAGGTAATCCTGGGTACGCCGGGTTCTATTCACCCTTAACGGTATCTTACACCCCTGCCAGCCAGGATATTGCAAGCTGTAGGATGTTTGACTTGCCAAGTAAACCGCCGTCAATCCCACTCCTCTTCAACTACCTCGAGTTCTCCTTCTCCTCGTTTCTCGTGTTCCTTCTCGATATCCACGAGCCAGCCAACCAGCCCGTTTCTGCCAGACACGTTCTAATAAGGGATATTATACTGCAGTAACTGAAAGAGAGAGAAAGAGAGATAGATAGATAGATAGATAGATAGATAGAGAGAGAGAGATCTACACACACACACATATATACATATATATATATATATATATATAGAGAGAGAGAGAGAGAGAGAGTGAGATGGAGAGAGAGAGAGAGAGAAAGAGAGAAAGAGAGAGGAAAAGATAGTATACGCAGAAAGAGAACGTAAAGGAAGAGGGATAACTTTGTCCTGGCACTGGCTGGTGCTACGCTAAATTGCGGCTTACCTACCCTAATTAATTTCGGCAGATTTATATGGCGAGACTACGAGACACGATGGTAGAAGAAACTGAGGAGAAGGAAGAGAAAAGAGAGAACAAGATTGGTGGGGTAAAGGACGAGCCAGCCTGTTTCGGTACTAGTCGTCACGAATTAGCTGAACGAGCCGCAGATGCGCATCCTTTTTCTTTCTCTTCTAAATCTTATCACAATCACGCAGTATTTCAACGTAGTGGACCGCTAGTAATCGAGAAATAACGAACTCCAAGGTTGTTCTCCGTATAAAAGGGAAAGATAATAAAAGAAAAGTAATTTCGAAAGGATTGAAACTTAAGCTTGAAACAAAACCAAAAGATCTAAAAATGAAAGTTTCGGACGATGTCGATAAAAAAAAAAAAAATAAATAAATACATAAATAGAAAGGTATCTTTTCACTAGAAGAGATAGTTGAAATTTTAGAGGTTTAAAATTACGAATGATATGATCGGTATTTATAGTCGAGAGAAATTGAGAAAGAAATTTACAGAAGCGGAGAAACAGACGGATAGAAATGTTGAGGATTTCTAGTGGTAGTAGTAGTGTGATAGTATCAGTGATGGAGGTTGAGATGAAAGGAGTGGAGGATGAAGAAGAGACCATCCGACGACACGTACGTCCGTTTCGTCTCATCTCTCAATAGAGAGAGATCAGCAAGGAAGCTTCTCTCTTTCTCTCTTCGACTTTTCCAAGAAGATTTGAAAAGAAATCGGAAGACTCCAGGTAGTTGTGGTTCTTGCGACGATGGGGTTGTTATGCCGGGCTGGTTGTGCTTGTGATAGTGCCAGTGTAGAAATACGTAAGGAAAAGTACGCGGAAGTGAACGTCGAAACATCGGAAAAGAAAGAACGGTAGAAAGAGAAACGGAATCGAATGTGACGCGGTGTGTTGGAGCGTGTTGCGGAAATATTATTCCCTCTCTTCCATAACCAACCCTTCGTTTCTTTTTTTACCCTTTTTCTTCTCGTTTCTTTTCTCTCTCTCTCTCTCTCTCTCTCTTTCTCTCTTTCTCTCTTTCTTTTCTTATCCCTTGCTCAGGAAAGATCTCGAGATGGCGAGGACACGTGTTTCACAGCCAATATGCCAAAGAAGCGTTTCCGTGATGCGACAGAACCCAGACTGCTAGATAGGAACTTGATTTTTCCCATAAACGCGAATCACCCTCAGTTTTATCCTTCTTCTTTCTTCTTTCTCCTTTTCCTTTTCTTTTTCTATTTTATCCTCAACGAGTTGTTAAGTTGATGGATCAAAACTAACTTTGTTGTACTTAAACATTGAGGAAAGACGAGAGAAATTTCTTTGAGACAGGAACGATAGTTACCAATAATTTATGACATCGAAAGTATACGATATAATACGTTCCTCATACTTTCGAAAATTATTATTCTATATTATTATGTAATGCATTTCATGTTTTATGTAATATAATCTTTTGTATACCATCTTGTCTTTTTTTGTTTTTTTTTCTTTCATTTCGTTCTAAATAAAGGCTTATTATTATATATGATTAAAAAAGAAAATAAATTATCATTAAAAATCCAGAGAAACAACGTGATAGCAAAGCGAATGATGTTACCATTTTCTCGTAAAGTAAAGAAGCAAAAGGGTACAGTAGTTAGCTTCCATACAGTTTTTGAAATATTTTACGAAGTATTTCTCTTTGCTAAAAGTCTTGTTTGCACGCGTGTTTCTCTCTCGGTCTCTCTCTCGGTCTCTCTCTCTCTCTCTCTCTCTCTCTCTCTCTCTCTCTCTCTCTCTCTCTCTCTCTCTCTCTCTCTCTCTCTACGAGTTCGAGAAGTACATTCTCGTAATTCGATTCTCGTTAATTGACGGTTTCTAACGAAGGTCTCTAGAGCTCTATTTCGATTCGACCTTCTCTATTTCTTCATCCTTTTCTTTTCCTTCTCTCTCTCTCTCTCTGTTTCTCTCTTTTTCTTTTCCTCTTTCCTTTTCTCTTTCTCTTTATCCAGGTTTCCGTAAGTTCACGATAGCCGCATTGCAGCAGCAGCCAGTATAATTTGCAAACGCGGAAAATCCTCTGCGGATGGCCCGATCCCACCAGTAGTCTGGATTTCTCGCCTACCCGGAATATGAATAAACTAAACGCGACTTTTCTCTCTTTGCCTCTTCCTCTCTTTCCTCTCTCTCTCTCTCTCTCACTCTCATTGCCTTTCTCTCTTTCCCTATTTCATGACGTAGACCACCTATAGTCACCATCTTCTCCACGTTTCTCTCTCATTTCATCAAGAAATTCATGTCTTTCCTTCTCTCTTTCTCCTATTCCTGTTCGACCACATTGGACGAGAATTCGTTAGTAGCGTTGACATATCTATAACTATGTATATTACATTTCGAATGAAGTTTAATAACGAAAGAGCGATTCTTGGAATTGGAATAAAACTTTACGAAGGACTAACGATTCGTTTGCCAAGAATGACATATTTGCTTCTGACTTTTCAACACCTTATTAATTTTTCGTATTCAATCTCGTCTTTTGAAACTTTTCACTCCCGTACCGTTGAAACATATTTTTTCTTATTTCCTTTTCCTTCGAAAGATTTGTTTTACAGATCTTTTGTAATTGCATTACATTGGTAGTTAAGAGATAAGGGATTTTTTAAAAGAGAGAGAGAGAGAGAGAGAGAGAAAGAGAGAGAGAGAGATAAAAAGAAGATTTTGCGAGGAACAATTTTAAGGAAGAAGACATCGAAAGGGCATTTTTATCGATCGAGCAAATGGAGGCTAATTTGATGCGCTTGAAGGAGGAGTTCAGGATCGGCTCGAAAATCGATGAACGAGCACGCTTGGTCACGCACGCCGATTCCTCTTCTTTTCTCTCTCTCTCTCTCTCCCTCTCCCTCTCCCTCTCCCTCTACCTCTCTTTCTTTCTCTCTCCATCTTCTTTTCTGTATACGTTGAATTCTCTTTCATGGGTGTGTCTTACACACATGTAGTCTTACATACACGTTTGAAACTAACTTTTCTTTTTGCATTGGTCCTGCTTGCTTACGAGCCCGTAGGACCGATACCTCGTTCCTTTTGTTTTCGACCTTTTCTTATTCTTCTTCTTCTTTTTCTTCTTCTTTTTCTTCTTCTTCTTTTTCTTCTCCCTTCGGTCGGACACGCGCGAGGCGCACGCGGGACACTGATTGCAATAAATTGCTATGCGTTTGCGTGTCCTACCAGACTTGTATCTCTCTCAAAGAAGAAGAAGAAGAAGAGGGGGATCAAGCGAGCTTAATGGTCAACGTCATTTTTATTTCGGTCTTTTACTTCTCGCCAGAGACTCTTGATCCTCTTCCGTCTCTCTCTCTTTCTCTCTCTCTTCCTCTCTCTTTACTCTCGAAGTTCTTCGTTGATATGCCGTCTACAAGTACCACTCGAACGATCAATTTACTTTTTTTTTTTTTTTTTTTTCATTTGAATCACTTTCAGATCAAAGATACTAGCTGATGCTCGGGAAAATCAATCCTTTCCGTTTCCTTCGATTCCATTCAACATGTCACCTATTCAGAAAAAAATTCAACAACCTCGAAAGACTTTCGTAGCGTAACCTTTAGGTACATTTCTCGTTCGAAAATGCACGAGCAAGCTGCAAGCTTCGAGAAACCACTTGAAAGCTGCTTAACGACCTAATGCCACACACGACACGCACACATTCAAGTACCGCAGTCGCGACGCATCCGATCCTAATGCGATTAGAATCGTGTATAGCATCGATACGAGTGGAAAGTGTAAGAGGGTGAAAGAGATAGATAGATAGTGATTGCGAGCGCAAATAAACTTGTTTCTCGAATGAATTCGCAACGAGAAATAAGCGAGTTAAAGAGCCAAAGGACTCTTTTTCGTTTGGCGAGACTTACTTGATCGTCGTATTGCATCGATTTTCTTTGCACGATCCTCTTCGATTAGATAACGCCCACAAGGATTACGAGTCTCTTTCTAGGAAAGCCGATTTAGTATTGAACCAAAGCTGTACACTGAAAACGTAGAAACAACTTTAACGTCGACTTTACGACGTTGCGTGTCGGATCACTCCTTGAGTTCTCATCCGATTGCTCGCGCATCAGCGCACCAATTACGGCATATAAATCTCAAAAGATCGATCGGATCTCCTTGATCCATCGCTATTACTCTTCATTAGAATTCAATGAAATAATAATAATAATCGTTCTCTCATCTTACCTTTCAACCTTTCTCTACATATTCTCCACGACAAAACGTAATAATCTGTTTCTATACTAAACGCTTTCTCATTAAGAATATCACCTTCAACCACATTGAAATCTTTTGAATTTGAAGAAATCAAAGGTCTCTTCTTGGTTGTAACGTTTCTGCTTTCCTTCAATTTCCTTCCTTTCTCCTCTTTTTACGGTTAGAAGAAGCGAATAATAATCAAGGAGAAAGATAATCCCTTAGCAGATAGAATTTAATCCACGCGAGGCGACGAGTCGCGCCTTTGCGAAGCATTTAACACATATTTTCCAGCCAGCACGTCGTCCTCGAGCGTGTTAATTCGAGGAGGGTAAAATTTTCGCGAGATTCCGTTTTCTCGCATTTGTTCGTGACGATTATTCCGCGTCCGTACTCTCCCTCTCTCTCTCTCTCTCTCTCTCTCTCTTTCTCTCGCTCTCTTTTTCTTTCTTTCTCAGTCGCTCTTTTGCGAGATGATAAATACCGGCATTCAACAATTCTATGTATGAGTATAAAGAAGACAGAAAAGAGAGAGAAAGAGACAGATAGACAGATAAAGAGAGAGAGATAGATAAAGAGAGAGAAAGAGAGAGAGAGAGAGAGAGAGTATTGTCAATGTAATTCACCGCATTCCGTTATAAGCGGGAAAATGGGTCTCTTTTAACGTTCGTCTCGGTTCCGCGCCTCTTTTCACTTTTCGAATATCCTGCTTGTATCTCTATTCTCTCTCTCTTTCTCTCTCTTTCTTTCTTTCTCTCTCTCTCTTTCTCTCTCTCTCTCTCTCTATATATATATATATATATATAAATAAATATCTTTCTCTCTTTTTCTCTTTCTTTCTCTTTTTCTCTTGGCGTGTCTTGACGAGCTGCTCTTTGAAGAAATTGTATTTGAAGACTCACATCGCAAGCTTTACCGCAAGGTAGGAAATTATCGCTACTTCTTTTTCTCCTTCTACCTTTTCTTTCCTTCAAAAGAAACTCTCTTTTGTTTCGAGCTAACCAGCGCATTATAAACGTTTGTGTCTCGATTTAATGGACTAACTTCGCGTCGGAAGACAGAGAGAAATGAAACTCATGTGTTCCCTTCGTACGATTTAATTACTCTATTCAAACAATTACTACGTCTAGATTTTGATTAGACGTACACATGTATATATTATGTGTATGTAGATAAAAGGGATACCACCAAGTGGACCATGATGATGAATATAACATTCGACCTAAGAATCATCTTACGGAATTAGAACGAACAAGAAATGTAGTATCATAAAAATAAACCTTTTTTCGAATTTGTTGAAGCTTTCATTGCTTCGAAACTGGAGCAAGTTTGCCTAAGAAAGCTAAGACGAAGGTCCAATATGATACTTAAATGATTGTTAAAAGTCTTTTATTTCCTCTCGTATTTTCATGCTTTTTATTTTTCAATAATTTATACTGTATCTAATTATTCTAACTAAGCATTCATACTTTGTATTTTATTGTCAACATATACCTACGTATGAACATAGGAGAATCTGAGAATTTTTAAAGATAATCCAATATTATTTATTTAGTCATCCGAGTGCATAGCTCCATTGATTCAAAGGGATTACGATATTGAAAATTACGAGGCGTCGGTAGTAGGCGTATGCGACATGGATCGATTTGAATTTTAAAAATCGCGCGCTTGTTTCTGCCGTTGCAATCATGGCCAGTGCCATGCCCGAGAAACGACTACCTTTGAAACATATAGAGTAAAAGAAAAAAGAGGGAGAGAGAGAGAGAGAGTGAGATAGGGAGAAGAGCGTGGTAGGCAAAAATTTAACACGACCGGTACGAAAACAAAGTGCTTGATTCGAGATTTAGTGTGGCCGTAAAGGCGGACCCGCAGCGAAAACAAACGGACGAAGTTAACGATGTCCTCGTAACGAGCCGGCATCGTCGTAAATATGCGCGGATCCCGTGGGCGATAATTAATGCAATTAAGCTTCCCTTTCGTACTTTTCTCATGGACGCGAGACTCTTTGGGTCATGCGAAAATCTCATCGAGTAGCCGCACAATTCTTTCTTTCTCTCTCTCTCTCTCTCTCTCTCTTGCTCTCTCTTGTTCTCTCTTTCTCTCTCACTCCCTTTGACTCTTTGCTTTTTCTTTTATACTATCTTTTGTTTTCGTAGTCGACCTGCTAATTTACTGACGAGTGCGAAAACGACAACATGTGTTAGTTCTTTTGAATCGAGACGTCCCTGAAAGGAGAAAGGAAGAAAAAAAGAAAGATAAAGAGAAGGAGATAAATTCGTAGCAGGAGTTTATTAAGTATGTATGAGACGTTACGATAGAGGAAAAGGGAAGGTTGTACGGAAAAGTCATTAAGTATGTAAGAGATCGCATATAACAATTCGAGAATAGTCTGAACCCCCATGACGCTTGGCGTTTCATGTAATAGAAGCTGGCTGGAAGAAAGGGACTGGTTTTTAACGTGACTCTCGCACCCCTTTAGCGATATGTCGTCGGTCTTGACGTCACGTGCACGCGCTCCAACACCTCGCTGATTATTCCTATCGAACCTTTGCTATCTCTCTTTTCCTCTCTTTCTCTTTTTCATTCGTTCTCTCACTCGCTCCAGTTCGTTCTTTCTCTTTGAACGAGCCCGTAAAACTAGGGAATTACTAATCAGTCTTCTACATATAAATTGCATTCTTCCTCTCGGCGTTCCCTTGTCGGAGGTAACTACGATATTTATTCTCGAGATATAACGAGCGATAACGACGTTCGTAAAGAGGATAAAATATTGCATCTCTTTTGCTCTACATAAAGAGAAAGAAAGAAGGCATTCCATCTTTTTAATATAAATCGCGTGTTTGGAAATAGAACAAAAAAATATCGTTGTTGTATATAATATACTTTTGCAATTAATTTCTAGCGTAAAGACGATTACCATCATCCTATGGCATGGCCCTTTCTTCCATCTCCCTCTTCTGAGAACAAAAGATCTATCGCTTTATGAGACGGTCGCGTATCCAGGTTTTTAATTACGCTAAGGACAATAGTTTTACGATCAATCCGGACGGACTTTGTCCGTCCGGTCGGACCCCTCTCTTCTTCATCTTCGTTCTTTGGCTTTTCGAATCTTTTCTCTCTCTCTCTCTCTCTCTCTCTCTCTGTGCAAGCGACAATTCACCGGGTCACCAATAGTAGTGAATCGTCTCGCGTCTAATAAAAGTCGCCACACAAGAGAGAGAAAGAGAGAGAGAGAGAGAGAGAGAGAGAGAGAGAGAGAGAGAGAGAGAGAGAGAGAGAGAGATTGAAAGCCTCTGGGACTCGATCGCGAATAACCTCGGGACTACATATCACTGCTGACACGTCAGTATCCACTTTGAAAATTTATTCTTTCTTCGCGTTCCTCGTATATCCTCTCTCATATATCCGAATCGTCGACCAATGGACGCATAAAGATAACTCTCGTTCTCTCATTTTCTCTCTCTCTCTCTCTCTCTTTTTCTCTCTCTTTCTCTTTCTCTTTCTCTATGTCTCTCTTTCGTCCGTTCATTTCGCTCGTAATTCAGTCGCTATTTTGCAATGTATTAAAGGCAAGCGTGACGCACGAGTAGAGTAGATAATATGTAAAACGATCGAAAGGTAAATTTATCTTCGTACGTTCGTTTTAGCGAGAAGGGCAAAAATCCATACGCGGCACGATCGCGGCGTTTCGTTTTTTACGATTATAGTAGAAAGTGACGCTTCCGGCTTTGCGGATATCAAAGAGGTGGAGAATCGAAAAATTTATTTATCGTTCTTCCAAAACAAGCTCTTTCTCTCTCATTCATTTACAGCTGGGCATTATTCCTTCGTTCGTAAAATCAATAGAGTTCTATATAACCAGCTTCAAGCGAATATATGCGAATAAATGTACCGTTTGTTACATTGAAAGTTCGATTATTATTTGTTTTCCAAGCGCAAAATAAATACGTTTCTTGGATCGGTGGGATGAGCGAGAGCATCATGAAAATAAATCATCCTACGAAAGCGATTTTCTCTCTCTTTGTGTATACATACGTAAGTAAGTACATACCTATATAACACGTACCTATATCCGTGAAAGTTCATTTCGAGAGAACTATTCTCGGTGAACATTTCCAACGATAATATGATATATAATATCGTTCGAGATTATTAATTTCATATTCGTGAGGGCACCGAGACGAATCGAACCGTTACGTGAGAAGGCAACACAAATCCTCAAGAGTTTTGTCGTCATCGATGGACAAGAAAAAATCGGTACGACCGCTCGATTATCGTTCGGAACGAACAGCAAAGAAGAGAGAGAGAGAGAGAGAGAGAGAGAGAGAGAGAGAGAGAGAGAGAGAGGAGGAACTTGTAGATGGAAAGAGTGAATGAAGCGCAGGGGGCATAAGTGCAAGAGCGTGGGCGGCTGTATAAATACCTTGGCCCCTCGCTCGTAAGTCGGCCCTCGTCGTTCTTAAGGAGGCACGCGTATAAAGCCTTTTGCAAAAAGAAGAGTTACGACGCGGCGAGAGAGAGAGAGAGAGAGAGAGAGAGAGAGAGAGAGGGAAAGAAAGAGACAAAGAGAGTACCTATATACAATAAAAAAAAAAAAGAAAGAAAGAGTGAAAGAGAAAGATAGAATTAGAGAGAGCGAGAGATAGAGAGAGAGAGAGAGAGAGAGAGAGGCGGAGAGAGAGATGGGAGGATATCTTCGAAGTAGAGACATATGGAACGAAGTCGCAGTGTGGCCCCGGATGTTGAGACACTGGCGTCACGCCGATGAATTAATGGCGGAGGACACAGACCAACAGGAGGACAATTATCCAGAGGATTTTATTTAGCTCCGCCCCACAACCACTGACACCCGTCAAAATATTTTCGAGCAACCTCGATGATCGAGCGACTTGGACCCCCTTCTTTTCTCTTCCCTTTCTTTTTTTTTTCTTCTTTCTCCCCTCTCCTTCTTTACGAATGGCAAACTGCCAAGATTCTCTTCTTCCTACGCCGTCGTTTTTCTTCTTCGTCACCACTTGCTCGAGACCTGAGACATCGTCTATACCTGACGACTACTTTATCCAATATGAGCTTCCCTCGTTCTCTCCTCCAACCATCGTTCTTTTCACCCTTGCTTCCCTTTCGTTTTTTTTTCTTTTTTTTTTTTTCTTTCACTTTGAGCAGGAAGCCTATTTACGAGCGATAAGTATGCCCGAAGTATGGCAAATAATTTTCTCCTTTTCTCATAGTGAATTCTTTAAAGAGATTCGCCTTATGGCAATACCATTCGCATTTATTCTTCCATGATTTCTTGCTAAAATTGTTGACGTCCATTCCTTTCTCGTTTTCTTCGTATAAATACAACGAGTTATTTCGTACTTTATTAACTCCTTCCATTTCTCTAATTGATTCCAAACAGACGTCGTGTGTCCGTGTGTGGTAGTTTTTTTTTTGTGGAAGAGCTTTAGAACGAGAGAGAAAAAATATAGAAAAAAGGAAAGGAAGTGAAATAGAGACGGCGAAGGACAAAAAGAGACGGCGAAGGATAAAAAGAGACAAAATATCACGTGTGACATCTGGCAGCGTGAAAATCTTGTACGATCGTGCTCGTAAAATGACGATATTTCTTTCCCGATCTCGTAAAAGTCTCGATCTTGGTCTCAAGAAGAGTAAAAGAACAACGAGAAACGAAAAGAAAAGAGAGGCAAGCAGACACACAGAAAGAAAGAAAGAGAGAGAGAGAAAGAGAGAGAGAGAGAAAGAGAGAGAGAGAGAGAGAGAGAGAGAGAGAGAGAGAGAGAGCATCGTTCTTGTCTAATTAATAGAGGAGTATAAAATCCGCATGAGTAGCCGTTCTTCGGGAGCCTCGGGGCAAGAAGGATCACTCGCGAAGTAACGCCATTCTTCGGCTTTCAACGTAAGTCGCCGCGAAGAGATATCGCCTCGTGGATAATCTCTCGCTTCGTATCGTCGGCTCCGAGGAAATATGCAAATGGAGGACGAATGCAAGAGAAAGAGAGAGATAGGATAAAATGAACTCTTTCCCTTTTCTCCCTTTATGCCTGTCCGTCGATCTTTCTCTTTCCTTACGTGTAAGTACGTAGTAGGTGAAACGTTGTCGTCGCAACCAACACGATCACGGATATCACAATGGATTTAATTTTGTCGAGGATCCGTCGACGGTGCCATCGTCAGGCAGCTCGACGTAATTGCGCTTACCGATGTAAAGCCCCACGGATATCACCGATCATTGGAGTCGAGAAGAGACGATGAAGAAGAAGAAGAAGAAGAAGAAGAAGAAGAAGCGGAGGAGGAGGAGAAGGAGGAAGAGGAGGAGGAGAAGTGTGTGGGCGAAAAGGAAAGGTGGGCGTTTGGTCGGTCGCGCGTGGGCGCTCCGAGCGTCGCCAGTCTTCTTAAGCTACGCCGCTCGCGCTGACAGTACACCTCGCTTTAATGACGAGGAAACGCGCGAAGAAAAGGAAGTTCGATGCGCAGAAGCTCCGATATCTCTCGGGGAGAAGAAAGAGAGAGAAAGAAAGAGAGAGAGCAAGAGAGTGAAAGAGAGAGAGGGAGGGATGGGAGGGGATGAAACAGGCAGAGACAGACGAGAAACGCCGGTTTGACTACTATTACTACTACAACTACTATTATACTGATATCATGACAACTATTATTACCATCATATCTTTACTACCGAAGTCTCGCGAATTCGAATCGGCGCAATCGCCAAGACGACTCGAGACAAACGACGGAATAAACAAGATCGTACATAATGCGCATGTCCCTTGGAATAATAATGACTCCAACGATGTCCACGTTGGATGGAATTTCTATTGTCGAGAACGCGTCCGGCATGTTTAATGATTTAAAGCTCATTGTTCAAGTCCTTCCACTCTTAAGATCACTGTGTCTAGAGTGAGAGAGAGGTAGAGATAGAGATAGAGAGAGAGAGAAAGAGAGAGAGAGAGAGAGAGAGAGAGAAACAGAAAGATCTTATGTAGCATATCCTCGTAGGTAGGTAGCTCTCGCATTGTAATCTGACGTTCGATGTATCTTCCTACGAATTCGAGAGAGAGGAAGATCATTCGAAGAAAGAAATGCTCTGAAAGATTAGATTTTAATCGGATTATCGGCACTGTTATTTCAAGATAAAGATTCTTTTCCATTTAACGTCATAGATTCGCACTGGAGGCGTTTGAATCGACCGAGAATTTTCACTTTTTATCGTCTCGAGGAAATCGATGTTCTTTCACCGAAGAACTTCCGCCTTACGATTCGTAGGTTTCCTCGAGAGATCGAAATCGAGAGATTATTATACGATCTTATCCAAGGAATATAACCTTTGATTATCGAGAACAGCTCCGGGTTGAGAAAAAGAGAGAGAGAGAGAGAGAGAGAGTTTTCTTCCTTTTCTCTATCTTTATTTCTTTCTTCTTTCTACTGGCATGTGCAAGGGGAACCTTCTCGTTTAACTTATTCACCATGCATTTACTTAAACCGAAGGAAGGCCAGAATCGAACTGCTCCTTCGAGATACTCTCTATCTTTTTCCCTTTTCCTTCTTTCCGTACTATTCCGTTTTACGATTCGAGCACTTACGACGCGTTTAAGTCGGATGACTGCTCCGTACGGTTCAGGAACATTTCTAACATCTCTCTCTTTCTCTTTTCTCTCTCTCTCTCTCTCTCTCTCTTTCTCTCTCTTTCTTTTTCTCTATCCTTTTTCGAGTGTAAGCACTTCCTTACAGAAGCCAAGGTATTACGTTTTGCTGGAAGGACCAACCCCAATGGGCTTTACGTCGTGCTCCCTTACCATCCTCGGCAAATGGATTAGAAAAACTCACGTGGACGTTGGCTCGCCTCTTTCTCTTATTCTTCCACTTGCGCTTTACGATAATAATCGAAGGAAGTCGTCCTAATTATCCGAGGATTATTCTCCGAACACTGTGGAATTCTCGTGAACTTTCGTTCCACATCGGAGTATTATCGAGGATTCCTATTATCGAGAACGTAAGAGGTCCGACTATTTTCAATTAGTTTCGTGGCAGGTTCCTTTGGATTTCTAATTTAGCTTGAAAGAGATCGAAGCTTCGTTTATAAGTCGAACGAGTGTTAGTCCAATTCAAGTCAGCTTTCTTTTCATTTATTGGATTGTTACTTTCGAGAGGATCAAAGATATTTGTTAAGTATGTCAAATGAAAGTGGTAAAAGAAAACGAAGAAACATACTAAAAGTGTTTCATTCTTTCTTTTTTTTTTTTTCGTATCGTTCATTAACGACGCTCGAACTATGAGAAAATTCTACATTTATAGTGCGTAGACGAGGAGAGAATGTACCACGTAAGATTTTTATGAGATTCCACGCGATCGCTTGGAAATTTCCCAAGAGTGAAATAGTTCTTCTACGGAGCTCGTCTAAACGCAATATCGTAAAGCGTCGTTGTTTGCTACGAAACTGCAGTCATAAGCTGCATTAAAATTATCAATTACTGTGGGAGAATGTATATGTGTAGTTAGGAAGAGGGTGTGATAGTAGGTGGAGAGGGAAAAGTCAAACGCTTGCTAGCTTGGAAAGTCTTACGCCTTAAATTTTGCGAGTTAAAGAACTTTGTTTTCTAAGTTTCTCGTAAGCGAAAGCCCATCGCGTGTCCGTCGACGGTGAAGAAATATAACGCGGACGATGGAAGGAAGGGGATGGGAACAGAGAAGGAAGAACAGAATTGGAAACGAAGAGAGAGAGAATGAGATAGGGGAGGGGACGGGGGAGAGAAGAGAAGAAGAGAAGCAAAAGGGCAGAAGAAACTTTGTGCTAACAGTACGTAAGAGTTTTCAAGTCGGTACGACTACCTTCACTCGGTTATTATTCTCTGCTATTAGCTAGGAAACCGCTATTAATTCTGTCATCGTATAAAGACTCTGCAATGGACTTTATGCAGTTTAATACTCTGATTTCCGACGAAACCGTAAATAATACAACTCTTAGTTATTAGATGCGAAAGCGAAACTTTTCCAACGTACCTTTGAATGAATAAAAACAAAATTAGAGGAACGTAAGTTGTTTAAGTATACTTCGTTAATATCGGCCAATTAGATTTCTTGATTTGTAGAAAAGAATTTTTAAAAGTAACGATGCAAAATACATATTTATTGTAGAAAAGGGATATTCTATCGTACATCGACACCTCGATAAGAGAATTATTCTCTCGTCGAATAATTAAAGCCCGAGATAGATTCGATAGATTTTATTGGCAATCCATCGAGCCGTAAAGCCATTGGATTGAACTAGACGATCGTGCCAAGCGTAATTTCTCCGGTGTTCTCTACATGTACGCAGACACGCGCGAAATATACAGGAAGGGGGAGAGGGGGGAGGGGAAGGAGGACAGACAGAGGCACACGGTTGTCCAGTTATGGTCGCGACGATCATCATCATCGTAGCGGAACTTATTCGATTGCACGAACGGTGCACATTCGATGTGTAAAATCGAATGCCGATCGGCAATTCTCCGATATCTCCTATTGCTGCGTGCTCTCGTGTCTCTGTTTCTCCATCTCTGTTTGCTGCTGGATGTAACCGTGAATGGGTAGAAGGAGGAGGAGAAGGAGGAGGAGGAGGAGGAGGTGGTGGTGGTGGTGGTGGTGGTGGTGGTGGTGGCGGTGGAAGTGGAGGAGGCATTAACCGCTCTCGCGTGAAAATCGATGGTCTGCGTCGTAATGTTTTCAGGCAACACGGTGAAACAGCCGGGACGGTTTGTCCACGAATATCAGCAGCCACGTCGGCGGCCGTAGAAACGGCCGAACGTGTATCCCCGTGTAACCGGTGGAGGTTCGTTAAAGCAATTTACAGCCTCGTTTGTAAACAAGCTCGTTGCTCGTTTGTTCGCGCTTGCGTATCGCCGATCGACGCGCTCGGCTTTTATCGCGACGAGAGTCACGTTCTTGCGGTTGAATTCACTGTGCTTGTATAGAACCCTATACACGGATAGTCTAGACGAGGGTGTGAATCCGATTCGCACGTTACATTTCCACAGGGTTTGTGTAAAGATCGAAGAGACTCGTCGTGGATTTCATCTTATGTTAGATATCGAATCGGATCGAACAAACTTCAAACATCATACCACTTAAAAGGAGACATTCGTGATTGTAACGATAAATCTTCGATCGTAATAGCAACCTGATAAACCACTTGAAAGATTAAAATCGAAAGGGAAAGGAAAAGATGTCTCCTCGTATTCAAAAGACGAGTCTACGTTCTTTATGTTCGAGTAAACACGTAACACGCGTGTCTCGAGCAATTATCGACAGTGTCGGTTCATTTTACGAGAGGAGACAAAATCGATTGGCCACCTTGGCCTGGCGCCCGTCTTCTCTCTTTTTCTCTCTCTTTCTCTCTCTCTCTCTCTTTCGCATGTCAGCTTTGTCCCAAGAAAATTGGATTTGTCTAGAATGCAAATGTAAAACTGGACTATGGAAGTGGGGGGGGGGAGGGTTGAGTCTTCTAGATATCGTTCGAAGCTATTACGAAAAGAAGAAGAGACACATAATCGACTCATGTTAGTCATGAGAGAAAATTACGAAGATCTAATTTTTTTTTTCTTTTTTTTTTATCTTTCCTTTTTTTCTACTCTTGTTCTGTTCTCTTTGTTTTCTTTTTTGCCTTTTTTTTTCTTTTCTTTCTTACATTTTTGTCGGCGAACATTGATGTTACTAGATCCAAGTACATCCGAAAGGAGCTACAAGAAAGTATATAATCTTGCTTTCCAAGTCGATTGCCCTTGAGCAAATCGGATCTTCGAGAACGCATGCTCTAAGATACAAGGATACCACGTGCATACATATGTATACTACTTGCATAGAAGATAACTCGTGATTGCTTGCTACCGCGTTTTACGGTCATGAAAATCGTTCGCCTGGAGCATCTTCTACCACCTATCCTTCTACAAGAGTTTACTTTGGGATCGATCGATCGATCAGTCGATCGATACTATCGAAGGATCGAATAGGCGTTGAAGCATATCCGTAAACGTTCTTTAACGACTACCGTTGAAAGAAATTCTCCTTAATCTTGCGAAAGTGAATTTAAGAAGTTGTACTTTGACCTCATTTTACAACGTCTAAACTCGAAAATTGAATTCGTAAGGAGAGTTCGTCGTTATTATTCGTTTTATTGATCCTCTTAATGAGTTTCTTGTAAGGTAAAGAACGTTACGAGAAGGCGTTCTAACAAATCGTTTGCGAGGTAAAAATTTCGTCGACGTTATTACGCTTCGCGCTCGTAAAAGACGAGAAGTGGTAAGTAAGATCAAGAAGAGAAGGAAAGATAATCCAAGCTTATAGGTATGAGACAGAAGAAAAAGAGAGAAACAGAGAGAGAGAGAGAGAGAGAGAGTGAGTGTGCCACGCGTGTGCGTATTCTCGCCTAGGATAAGTAACTGGACAAGCTCGCAAAATTCTCGTAAAGCAGCGTCACGCTCGTCTCGACAGGTTGTAATCAGATATCCGTTGAGTAGTGAGTACCGACACACGCACGACGCTTCTCGTTCAAGTTGTGATTTATCCGTGTAATAATATTTTTTTCTCGTTCTTTTTTTTTTTTACACTTTTTTGCTTCTCTTTTTATGTACTTTTTTTCGAGAATGTATAAGCTTCGTCAGGTAAATGCCGCAACGACATAAAAGCAGGAAGGATAGTCGCAAAAGCAGAACGACGACAACGACGAGAACGAGGACGAGAGGAGAACGGAAAGGATAATTTAACGATAATTTATGAAAAGCAGTTACGTCAGGAAGACGCGTGTGCAGCTACACGGTAGCCGAACGGGTTCGCGAGCGTGTAGCATTTAAACATTATGGCTTTGAAACAACGTGTAATTTCGTATCTCTCTCCACCGTGAAATTAATCAAAACAGCGCCCAGTACTAGTACTGAGATTTTTGCTCATAGTAAAGAGAGATAGTATCCCTTGCGTACCGTTAAAATATTTATTCAAGTTGGACGATCTTTTTCAATTATTTGGTTTTTTTTTTTTTTATTTTTTTTCCTTCTTTTTCTTTACCTCCAAGTTCTCTTTCTGATGAAGGGAAGAAAGAAGAGCGTCTGGTCGTTGGACGATCGAGGTCGACGATTTGACACCGGTTCGATTCTAGTGTCATGTGAGGTGAAAGAGCGAAAGTAAGAGAGAGAGAGAGAGAGAGAGAGAGAGAGAGAGAGAGAGAGAGAGACGTATCGCGTGACCATGATGATCGATGTCTGTCCAGATTAAATAATTCAGAGATTTCCGAGCGTATAGTCAGTCTCGTGCATAGTGAACGTGCATAGTCCAGCTGCCATTTCGACATCAACATTGTCGGTTATAAGATCGTAAGTGGGAGGTCAGGATGCGTCTATCGTCTGTAATTTTGCGTCCTGTTGGGAGAACAATGACCAGTTTACGAATACACTGAGTTGTTTCCCTTCCTCTCTCTCTCTCTCTCTTCTTTTTTCTTCTTTTTTTCTATTTTTTCCTCGGAACACGCAACGGGAGTTATCGATCGATCTCAATCTCCGTATGGCATTCGAAATTTCGGAAAAAATATATTTCTCCTGCGTATAAAATTGGAACGGCGTCGTTCTCGCATCGACGTTCTTTTTTCTCTTTTTCTCTCTCTCTCTCTCTATTCTCTAGTTTGACGGTATCCAGGATAAATTTATGCATTAATTTTCCTGCCGAGAATTCAATCGAAACGAAAGCGTTATTTTCACGAAGAGAATTTATTCTAAAAATATATGGAGACTCTTAGACGGGACAGAGAGATCTTACTGACAGTTTTCTTTCGTACTATCGGATTCTTCGATTTCAATGTTCGATCGACTTGTCATTTTACTACTTGTCGATGAATCGTCCAAGCTGTTCTCGTTAAAGTCGTCGACATTGGAATAAGGGAATGAAGAAAAGAGAAAGATAGGGAGATAAAGAGAAAGGGAGACAGATAGAGAGAAACGAAAAAGGAAAAGGAAAAGGATCGAGGGTCAGACTCCTTCGAATCTTCTCTCTCGCCTGCTTTACATATAGATCGAGGCACCTTCGCAGAAACGGAATTGGATTTATAATAATACTTAAACTCGCGAGAGGTCGCGATCGTAAAGCGTGCGACGGCTTTAAAATTTTTTTATGGTAGCCTCTGCTGGCTACCAGAGACCAAAAAGAGAAGAAGGAAAAGAAAAAGTGTGTGAAAGAGAGAGAGAGAGCGAGAAGGAGAGAGAAAGAGAGAAATATCGTAACACAGATGGCAACGAACGTTAGCTCGAAGCATAAATCATTCGTTGATTTTACCAGTGACGACGCGTAACGTTTTAACGTAACGTTAACGCAAATCAATACGAACGTAAAGGATCTTGGAATGCTCAACGATTTTATCGACTACGATGACGACGTAAGGACGTTAATTCTCATTGTACAGTATTATGGAGATCATAAAGTGCCTTTGGTTCTCTTCTAGGTAGTCGCCGCAAACGCCACCGGCACCGTTATCCTCTTTCTTCTTCTCCGAAGGAGAATGGCGAATCTATAACGACTTGTACTCGTTTCCTCGATAATGTCGTCCCTTTAGCCAACGCTTAACTTCGTTTTCCTTCTTGTGGATCGTGGTTGAGCGTATATACTCGGCTTTTATGGGCCTATAATGGAGCCTTTCTCGTTTGAAAGAGGAGGAGAAAGAGGGCCGGGGGGGAACGGATATGGAACGTAAACGTCCAGGGAGGCAGGAAAAGTGCGATAAATAACGAAAACTTTGTGCATCGCTTCGCACGTATGTGTATGTGTGTATATAACTATGAGAGAGAGAGAGAGAGAGAGAGAGAGAGAGAGAGAGAGAGAGAGAGAGAGAGAGAGAGAGAGAGAGAGATGAAGAAGCTTCTATATTCGTGGTTTAGAGAGAAGCAGTGCTTCTTGAAACGTGGGTGGGGAACTGTTCCGAGAGGGATTTCTCAAATACGATTATGTACGCGTGTATATACATATGAGACTCTCGTGATTTCTATGTGTTGGGGATACACGAGAAGCGTCCACCTACGTCTTCCAGCTACTCGATGGAATATCCATTTGTCGACGTCTCGTTCCTTACGGCGATGAGGCTACTCCATAAGGGATATCGCTGTTTATTGGACGTATCCACCTTTGGATCGTCGGAACTTGTCGAATGTAGTGGAAAAGAGACAAGTAGAAAAAGAGAAATATAGATAGAAAGAGAGAGAAAGAAAGAGAGAGAGAGAGAGAAAGAGAGAGAAGTCTCTTCCCTCTTTCTGTCTTTTCACTCGTAAGAAAGCCGTCGCTGCGGGGTACTGTCAAATATATTTCGAAGACGCGACCTCCTTTTGCGAGTACATTTGTGGGAACGTTGAAATATTCACGAACGTCGTTAAAGTTTTCATTTTTTTGATAGATTCTTTCGAATTAGATGCTTTTGTAATGTATATTCATAGTAAGAATATATGATCGATATGACAAATGGTATCGTAGTTACATATTTGACACACATATATACACATACATACATACCTACATACATATATATATATATATATATATATATATATATACATACATATATATATACATATATACATATCTGTTTATATGTATAATTTATATCTACTACTATGTAAGTTTTTTTAAAAAGATCGTTCTCGGAGAAAGCTCTCTCTATCGTAGAAAAGAAGTTTTTATTCGAGCAAGGTGGATCCATAAGAACCGAGAACATCTACATTTTGGACTATTCACATTCGAAGGAATAATCCATTCGTCGAATGGTCCTCTCGTCGCCAGTAGTTTTCCTCCCCCTCCTCTCTCTTTCTCTCTCTCTCTCTCTCTCTCTCTTTTCCTCTTTCTTCCTTTTTCTTTTTATCTTTTTGCGTTATATATACCCACTTCGACATTTACTTTTATTCGTACGGTTATTGATAAACGATAAAATCCAGTCGGAAGTTTCCACCGTTCATAAATTTCACGGCACTTCCGTACGACGAGAAACGTTCGACAAACCATTCGCGACGAATAAATCACTTCTTCTCGTCCCCTCGGAACAGGGAATCGCGAGAGAAGCACGATTTTCTCCGGCTAACCACTGTAATCCCGAAGTTCTATGAATTAAGGAACTCCTCGAAAAAAAGATCCTTCAATTGAAATTATTAAGTGTGATTTATATAATTTATACTATATATATATATATATATATATATATATATATATATATATAATAATTCATTAAAATTGTTTCACGAATGAAAGAATGAAAGTATGAATAAACGAAAAGAAATTTAACGAGGACTATGTGAAATCTTCGTTAAATATTTGGCATCTTATGAAACATGTATGTATATATAAATAATTATATGTTCCATCAATTATTATCGTATCATATGAAATAATTATATGCCTACTTTTCTGGAGCTTATAAAAAATGAATTGAATACTTAGGAACTTTTCTCGCGTTCGTCGTAGTCGAAAATAGTTGAATAAATGTTGAAAATGTCAGACGTGAAAGGTTCGTTTCGTGAGCGCGAGGAAACGATCATCGTAGTAGTCGAGATGTGTGTTTTCGAGAATGGAACCGGGAGGATTTTGAATTACTTACGTCGTCTCACAACGTCAACTTTACCTTCGGTATATCTCGAATAGAAATATAACTACATAAAGCTCGTCCCTCATTCTCTCTTTCTCTCTCTCTCTCTCTCTCTCTTTCTCTCTCTCTCTCTCGTTCTTTCCGCAGCCCTTTTTCTCCATCGGCTTTTCTTTCGACTTGTCCCTTTCCCCTTTTCTTTCTCTTTCTTGGTTGTTTCTCCTCTTCCAGAATATTTCCCTTTCATCTTCGACCGAATCCCACCCCAAACCATGGAATGCAAATCGTATTTTGCTGTAAAACGTGTCGCTGCCTTACCACGGAAGCCATCACGGCGAATGTAGATATCGCACCGACGAATCGATGGTGGTTGGGGATGGAAAAAACGAGCATGCCGAGGAGGTTAGAAGAGGGAAGATGTTGGAGGGAGGAGGAGGAGGAGGAAGAAGAGGAGGAGGAGAAAGAAGAGGAGGAGGAGGAGATGGAGGAGTAGGAGGATTTCTAGAATATATGTATATAGGCGAGGGCCCATCTCGAAAGAAAAATACAAGGGTAAGGGGGATTGTTCTTGGTGGAATAGTTGTTTCGGAGGGACAAAGAAAAGAGAAGAAGAGAGAAAAAAAAAGAAAAGAAGAGAAAAGAAAAGAAAAGAAAAGAAATGGAGAAAAAAAGGACAGTAAAGTTTCCTATCGGTCGCATAATGTCGCGGCATCGTTCGTATAAACTTTCAGAAATGGTTTCTTAAAGAAGAGCCGAACTATTTCCATATCGATGGAACTCTCCTATATGATTTTGTGGGGTCGTTTTATCTTCTGCATTAGATAGATTGATATCAAGAAGAAAATTATATCCTTTTAGTACCACTAATGTAGAATACACCTACTAGATACATAATATAGTAGAGGGAAAGTAAGAATTATCAATGTATGTATGAGAAAGAGGAAGAGGAATAGGAAGAGAAAAGGAGAGAGAGAGAGAGAGAAAGAGAAAGAGACGTATTGTGTATAAGTTGGGAATCGAATTAACGCAGGGGAAACAACGCTGTGCGAATAAAACAAGATCCGTATTATGGCAAGAAGAAGAACAACAATCTCTCCTGCTCGTCCTGTGGGAAGTCAAAGTAGACAGCTATAGCATATCGTTATGAGGGAAATTTCGAAGAAGGTCAGAACTCGCGACTCGAAACTCCGCTCGTGCGTTTTCGATCTAATTCGAGATACTGCAGTGGTACGCGGAATAATTTTCGCGATGCTGTGAAGTCAAGAGGGAAAGAGAAAGAGAGAGAGAGAGAGAGAGATAACTGTAGAGACATACATACGTTCTACGTGATCTAAATCGTCATATACTAAATGCATACATCTGTATTTGTGCGAGCGTGTGCCTATGCATATGCGTGTGTGCGCGCGTATATATCTACGTATTCGCGAACGGAGATGCTCAATCCGGGAGCGTGTCACCGCGTTAATAATAATGGGGATTTGGAGTCGTGCGGGTTGCTTCACATGCAAATCAGACAATCGCGGCCGATAGATACATGGGGTTGATGGTGGCGTACCGAAGAGCGAGAGGTAGAGGAAGGGTTGAAGCTTCGGACGGTGGCTTTAATTAGATTACTCTGCTATCGTCGTCCGCCTTTGCCACGTTCGCTTTTCTCTCTCTCTCTCTCTCTCTCTCTCTCTCTTTCTATCACACAGCTTCCTCGTTCATCGACAGAGAAGTGACACTCTGACGTATGTACGTAAAGTACGTTAATTGATAAACGTTTTGGATCGATGACGGCCGATCGTTTCCCTATAAAATCAATTATGCGAACACGATGAAATAGAACAAAGAGGATACGTGTGCAAAGTGATGCGTATAAGGGTTGTCGGAGAGATATTCCTGCTCTTGTTATATTGGAAAATGTAATCAATGGAGGTATAAGAAATTGAAATGAAATATTAGCGTGCCTGAAGAGGAATGGTATGGTAAATAGGAAAAGTTAATAAACTAGAGTTAATGGATAGTTGGGACGAACGTATATAGCGAAGGGAATGGGAGGACTAGTGACATGGAAAGTGAAAAGTGTAGGAGAAAAGGAAAGAGTAAGTGAGAGAGAGAGAGAGAGAGAGAGAGAGAGAGAGAGAAAGAGAAAGAAAGGGAGTAAAGAATACCCGAGGCTATTCAGAGGGGAGAAGGCTCGACTCCCGTGCATAGCCCTTTCTTGCCGATGATTGGACACATTCCACTCGCTTCCTCGTCCCCGTCAAGCACGACGGGTTCGTCATTGTTTCGCGACAAATTAGTTTGTCAAAACCGCCGGGAGAGAGTGAGTGACTCGCGCGAGTCATTTCGCCTTGGAACGCGACTAGGCTCGGAATTGAGAGAGGCCGTTAGACTAAAAGAAAAAAAAAAAGAGAAAGAGAGAGAGAGAGAGAGAGAGATAAATTGAAAGTGGTAGGAGAAAGGGAGGGCGAGGTAGAGACAAACTAAAATGCCAACCATACCAGCCAACGTATATTTCTGTGCGCAATTCGTCCGTCTTTTCAACGCCGAAGGTTCAACGAACTTTACTGAAAAGTAGACGCAGTCTGTGTTGTTTCGTACCAATGGTGGTACTAACAATTTTTCTTTAAACACAGACGTCCCGAGAATGTTGTATTTTTTAACGTCAAAGAATAATGTCTACGAACTGTGTCTGGAAAGAGACAAAGAAAGAGAGAGAGAGAGAAAAAAAAATGTTTTTACTAACACTAGAATCATTATCGTAGCATGATAATATTTTCAATAATTGGAAGTAGTAATCACATCGTGTGCTTTAACTTTCGTGCTGAACGAATCGCACGGTTATGGTACACGCGTAACAAAAGCGCGTCTATGAATTAAACTTAATTATTATTGCATATGCCGCGGCAGCAATGCAATTTCTGCATGGAAATTAAAGGTAGGGAAAGAGGGAGAGAGATAAAGAGAGAGAGAGAGAGAGAGAGAGAGAGAGGGAGAGGGAGAGAGAAAGAGAGAGAGAGAGAACATATATGGCTCAACAGCATAAGAGCATCACCGAATCACCATTTTGCATTTTTCATTCCTTTTTTAATTGTGACTCGACCTACCTCTGACCTTACGAATTTATAACGTAGCATTATGTTAATGAGGGTGACACGCGTGAAATTGCAGCCACGCGGAAAAAAGATTAAAAGAAAAAGAAAGACAGAGAGAGAGAGAGAGAGAGAGAGAGAGAGAGAGAGAGAGAGAGAAAGAACAGATAAGACAAGAAGAGGAATAAAAAAAAGAGCTAGATCGAAGGACAAAAATGTTATTTTTCTGTACGAGATAACACCCCTATGTCGGCACATTGTACGTCGTAATGCGTCACCCGATATATACCGTAATTACCTACAATCAGTCATGGGATTACGTAGATTCTGCGGTCTCGAGTGTCTCCACTATTCGTTTCTTTCTTCTAACGTCTATCTCGCATGCACAATCACCACCAGTAGTGTAACACTAGGAGAAAACGTTTCTGTGAGCGTGCTAGAGTGCACCGGTCCTTCTCTCTCTCTCTCCCTCTCTCTCTCTCTTTCTCTCTCTCTCTCCCTCTCTCTCTCTCCCTATTTCTCTCTCTCTCTCTCTCTCTTCATTCCACCCCCACCTCTCCTTATACATGGAAAGTTTTTGCAGACTTCGTTGAATCGTGAATCATGGAGGAAGCAGAGATCGTTCCTACCATAATTTCTTTCACGGTAGCGATAAAAATGTGCCGGTTTAGTTGGTTCGTATAAAAAAGAAACGCTGAGGATGGAAAGAAAAAGAGACGAGGAGGAGGGTGAGGAGGAGGAGGAGGAGGAGGAGGAGAAGGAGAAAGGGGAGAAGGGACCGTAGTCCAAGTGAAGCACTTCGGTCGAAAAGCATGGAAAATGGAGAAAAACTCGAGCTGAGGGGTTCTAGGCCAGGATAAATAACTTTGTTCCCGTCGCGCCACCTTTTTGAGAGAGCAAACAGAGACGGAACACTCCTAACACTCTTTTCCAGTTTGTAATAAAGCGTGATGCATCGCACCTGCTGACATAACTTCGCGACTTTCTAGAGCTAGTTGGTCCTTGTTGCCGCCAACAATCCTCCTTCCCACCCAGTTCTAGTAAATTTTTATCGCAAAAGTTACGATTAGAATCGATGGCTTCTGAGTGAGTCACCGGTTATTTCTCACCTCTCTTATGTTTACGCGTGGGTGCGAAGTTACGAGCAGGTGTGAGAAGTATTATCCCTTCGTTTCTCGTTTGAGGGAAAAAGCATACACACACACACAGACACAGAGGGATTCTTCTTTCCATTATCGAATTCTCCCTCTCGAAGAGTATCAATTTTTTTAATTTCCGGACGGTTGAAAGATACCTATCTTTCCGTGTTGATCGATCACTAGATTTTGCAATTCTATTGCGACGGATCAAATCTATGAATATAGAAACCTTTTATTTTACCGATTTCTTATCGATCGCTTGATTTGTTTTCTAATATTTGTGATCTTTCCAAAATTAGACTCGCATCAGTTTTTAAAAGAAAATATTCAACGGGAGTATCTATAATAAATCAAGTTTCCTACTCAAAGGATGACGAAGAGGTCTTGAATACGAGTTATCTGAACTATAATAAATTAAAAGTCTTTTTACAACGTATAACTTTTCTTCTTTATCTATTATGAACGAGTGAGATACATAGTTACAAGAGAAAGAGAACAAGAAAGAGGGAGAAAAAGATGAAAAGAGAGAGAGAGAGAGAGAGAAAGAGAGAGAGACAGACAGACAGAGACAGAGAGAGGAAACTCGAAGGGAAGCAGTAGTGTGATGGACGAGCAGCGTCAGAAGTGAAATTCCCTGGGTACAGGATGCGAATCGCTATGGGGATATGTATGCAGTTATGCAGACTCCACCGATGCGTCACTCTAGCGCATTATACGTCGTGCCACGGGATCGCACATATTCCCTTGAGATCCTTCAACAACCAAGGGTCCTGCCAGAGATATAGCCCGTCACTCTCTTAGTATACTCTTTTTCCCTTCATTTTCTTAGTTATAACTTGTCACGTATTCTAAGATCTTTCTTTTTTCGAGAAAGAATTGATTCTTTTAGGAAATCGTGAAAAAAAGTTCGACGAGAAAGTTCACCTTTTATATCATTTTATAATATTATGCAATTTTGAAAATTTTCTGTTACCTATATTATATAGTTATTGTGATATCTTATTCGAAGAATATCGACGAATATAAGATCGTTTAAAGATTCGACGAAGAGATAAAGTATTTCGGTATACCTTGCTGTAACATCGCGAATGTAAGGCGTGGCTCGCAAACGACGACATGTTCTTCCAACCCTCACTCTTGTTCCCGTCGAAGCTATCTGTCAATTTCGTAGCGGTTCACTGGAGGGTACACGGTCTTGCCTTCCGCAAGAAAGTTATACAGAAAGGAACGGTCGCGATAAAATTATGCGCTCGTTCAAGCAGATCGCGGAATGTGTTCGTTAACGAACATATCTCAAGTCAATTTAAACGTGTAACGATTACGAAACTGTACGGCAGTATCGAAAATCGTTTGATAAATATTTTTTCTTCCTATCTAATTAGATCGGTTTTCTTTCGATTTATTCCGAGATATTGTGTGATAGAAGTCTAATATATAAATCGATAGGTTTATCAATAAAATAAGATTTTTATGTCTTCGTAAGTTTCTCGATAGGGAGTATGTAAACCAATTCTCGAGTTCAAAAATATTTAACCCTACATAGTGCACTTTATAGATTTACATTTAGGAAATTGACAACGACAGTTAGAAAGATAAAAATTTGTCCTTTCGAAAAGCTGTTACGGTCGTATAAATTCGTGAAACGAATAGTTAGCGAGAACGGCTTGTGTTGCATAGATACGAACAAGGGGAAGAGAAAAGAGAGAGAAAGATAAACTATACTTGTGTTTATATGTGTGTGTGAGAGAGAGAGAGAGAGCGAGAGTTTGACAGCCGTTTGGAATAATTACCAACATCGGCAAATTGGAATAGGTGTTTTGGGATCGACAGCAATTAATCTCCAGCGTGTCGTGATAATGACGAGAGGATTTTCCTAATTAGAACCTTCGATGCGTCGAACGTTCATCTGCTTCGCGTTACTACGCCATTTTCGTGTTAGATTACATTGCAAAGCTCATTATTTCCTGTTTTAATGTCGGCATGGAATCGACTGAAATGTCACCGATGGATTCATTAATTTCAGCTTTCGCCTGTAGGAGTTCAAATATGCGTGACCATCGAAATCCAATTTTGTTAACTCATTTCTACGAAGTAATAAAACTTGATACGATACGATACGATACGATACGAACGGAGCGAACTAACAAACGTAGGAAAATCAACGGTGCCGATTCGTCCACGTGTTTCGTGTTACGGTGAAGCTCTCGGAAATTAATGATCGACGCTCATGACGAAATACCGGATTCTGCGTATTCGATTAAATCCGAACAGAAATTTTAACGATAATACGATTATATTCATCCAGTGACCTCATCGTCGTCCATTCCTGCCTTTACTGATCCTGCTTTTTCGACAAAACGAGATACATATATATTCGTGTATGTCCTGATCATCTCGTTTAACATCGAAATATTTTCGAACCTGATAAACTGACCTCCTCCATTTGTTTCCCCCCTCTTCTTCCCAGACCCCGAACTCTTCACTTTGAATATCGCTTAATAAATTGTCGAGAAACGAATGAATTCAAATGTTCGGGCGACGCTTCGTCGCTCGATCTCTCCCAACACACTCGTTCGGAGGAGGGTTCGTAAATTCGAAAGTTTCATCGCGTTTAAAACGCTCTGGCGAATATAAAAAAGATTCTTCCACGCGACGGACAGTGTTGATTAATATTAGATTAAACCTATGGTCGTTTCGCAGAGGGTTGAACGTACTTTCTTTTTTTATATTTTACATGCATCCTTTTGTCTCTCTCTCCCTCTTTCTCTCTCTCTTTATTTCTCTACCCTTTGTATGTTCAACGATTGGAAGCGTAGAATTAAAACGTCGTCGATCCAGAGGCAGAAAAAAGAGAAAAGAGAGTGAAAAATGCGTCTACTAAAATTTATCACCGTTTTCTCGTTGCACTCCAACTAACTTCGTATATTTTTTTCATTGTTTTATCTAGTCCCATACTATACAAAACCATCGGCTAGCCATCAGAATTTCAAGTACGAGTACACGCAATTACATTCGCGTTTACGCGCCATCACGCTTTCCTCTCTTCCTGGCTTTCCACAGGCAGGCACATTTTTTCCTCATCGCGGACACGCTTCTCACGCACGCGGCAACGCACGGTATTGGTTATCGCGGTAGACACAGGCGGTGCCCGCGACAAGTTTGCTTTCTCTCTGTCTCTGTCTCTCTCTCTCTCTCTCTCTCTCTCTCTCTCTCTCTCTCTCTTCCTCTCACACAAATCGGGGAACATCGATTCAATCGATCGTCCCCTTGTAATTAAGGAGGGTCCTAACGAGGCGCTGCATTTCAATGGTATAATAATCGAGCGTCATCGTGCTTTCCTCTCCCACTCGCTAAAACACACACACAGGCACACATATATACATATATACAGATACATATTCTCTCAAATAGTAGAAGGGATCGGAAACAGTCGGCACGGAGAGAGATAATCCTATGGATCAGAGGAGCCGAGGAGAACAGTAACACGGCGACATTGCCTCGTAAATTCTACGCTTGTGCGTGACTCACGATACGATCGAGCCCTTTTGGATTAGCCATCACCCTCTCTTCTTCGCGCCCTCTCTTTCTCTTTCTGTTAGTGTAAAGAGTTTCGTCTAACTAGTCCTAGATACTTAATACTTTACCATTCTCAGTGATCGAACGAAATTGTAAGATCGACCGAGCGAGAATTCGAAATCGGTTTTCGAGGAAGGAAGAAAGAGAGAAAGAGAGAAAGAGCATGTTGGTTAAAAGGGATATCCCATTTCTAGACGGATACTCGTTACGCTCGATCGGATCGAAAGATCCCACCTTAATGCCGACTTGCGATCTGGAATTGAGAGGGAATCGTTTCGAGGCCGTTTCACCCTCTCCATCCATGGATTTCAACGAACCCGATAGAGGGTAATTAATTTCGCGAAAAGGAAAGCGTTGTTCGCTACGTAATGGGAATGATCGATACCAATGTGTTACAGGACTTACTTTGCTCAAAGACACGTGTAATGTTCTCGGAACGTACCATTTTCAATCATTACAACGATTGCTTGATTCTCATGATTGTTTCATTTCCATAATTTCCAAAGGTTCAATATCTTTGATCACTTTGAATCTTTACTTCTTCGATATTTTGACTGAATTTTGACTGAATTTTGACTGTCTACGTTGTATTTTGCATGAAATTGATAAAAGATGGAGAGCGACAAAGCGGAACGATTCTTAAGGAATCCGCTTATTTGGAATGAGAAAGTATTCGAATCTGAAATCGACGTTCCTCGAATGTACTTTTCGACGGACTACTAACCTGTCCCTTTTTCTTTTCCTTTTACCTTGTCTGTCTTTCACCTTGTATCTCGTGGGGAATACAGTGAGGTAAAAGTAAGGAGATAACGTGGCACAATAGCCGACGAGAGTGGCTTCTTAGCATCCACGATTGCATTAGTCAAATTTTTATTCCTCCTCTCTACCCTTGGAGGACTTTCAAGAGAAGGAGAGAACACGCTAAAAGAAGAAAAATAAGAAGAGGAGAAGAAAAGAAATTTGTTCGAAGACAAGTTCGACAAAAAGTGGAAAGAAAACGAGAAAGGAAACAGCACTGGTAGCAACAACAGAAGCAGTCAGTGGTTTGAGTGAGATATTCCGTCCGACGACGGAAACGTGTCGCTTGCTACCGTACGTTGGCTTGTAATGCGAAACTAAAACAGAATTATCTGGCACCCTCTTTGGTAAAATAGACAAAAAAGTGATAGAAAGGAAGACAGAGAGAGAGAGAGAGAGAGAGAGAGAGAGAGAAAGTTCGAAGGGTGATTCTCAGCGAGGGTGGTTGTCATCGCTTACCATATATCCTCGTATCGAAAGAGGGTGCATTTTAACGCGACTAAAAAAAAGGTATCTACGTTGTGCTTAAGGCCACATTTCGTGTTTGAAGGAGGAAGTTTCGGGTTTTACAAAAAAAAAAAAAGAAAAGAGAAAGAGAGAAAAATAGATAGATAGATAGAGAAAGAGAGTGGAAGAATACGATACGCCATGTCACTTTGTGTTTTACACGTCGAAAGCTTCCACGGAGAGCATCGGGAAAACGTATTGATTCGATGGTGCATCCCAACCACCTGTCTCCTCCCTTTCTCCTTCCTTCTCCTCGCCATCTATCCTCGAAATCTCGCGGATTGATTTGCAGTATTTCGAGAATTACCATCCCATCCCATAACTTTCTCTCTCTCTCTCTCTCTCTCTCTCTCTCTCTCTCTCTCTTTCATCGACCAGCGAAATTCTATTCGCATCAAGGAAAATGCCGTTTATTATTCGCCACAAGAGAAGAGGCAGGAGTAATGGACTGTTGTTTTTTTAAGGAAAACCACTCGGCAATTTGCCAATGGTGGTACCGGAATGAAATATTTATGAATGGAGTCGTTCCCACGATTTTGGAGTAAAAGATAAAAATCTTCTTGTACGAGAATTTACATTGAGGATATTGAGAAGAGAGGGAGAGACAAAGACATAGAGAGAGAGAGAGAGAGAGAGAGAGAGAGAAAGAAATAAAAAGCTACGAAAATTCGACATAAGGAATAGGAGACGGTAAAGTGAATTTATGAATTTTGACAAAAGAATAATGGAAATAGTAATCTTGCCGAAGGCAAACTCGATCTATGAGAAAAACGGAAGAAATGGCTTATTGCTTCTCGCACGTGCCGACCAAAACTCTTTTGAGATCGGAGTATCGAGTCGTAGAGCTCAAGCTCGAGAGCATATTTCAGTCTCGCCTTACCAAACTCGCTCGTAAATCTTCTTGGTTGGCCAGACAAACAAGAACGACGACGACCAGCGGAGGTGCCTGCCAAATTTCAAGAGGAGGTCGCGTGGGTTTAAGAAAATGCTTTCGTTCGTTCACTTCGACGAGAGAATTGAATCTTTTTTCATTGTAGGTTCCACGCTATTCGGTTTAATTATATACATGAGCCATTTTCGTTCACATTTATTTTAACGCCTATCCGTTCTAATTCGATCCTCATTTCAGAAACTAAATTCGTACGAAATGAAGTGTGTTATAAAAACTCTTTAATATCTTCGTTTTGGTGATAAAAACCGATTTATCGAAAATATCGTTACAATTTCATTTCAACCATAACGTCTTTCTCACGATCGTTCATCTTTCTCTCCCTTTTGTTTCTTTCTCTCTCTCTCTCTCTCTCTCTCTCTCTCTCTCTCTTTCTCCCTCTTTCTCTCTCATGCGTTGCTGCAGCAACGATATCGCTACCGGTCGCTTTTTGAGAGGTCGTCTCGCCGACCACGTTGAAAGGTACATGAGCTAAGAGTATCACATTTCAATGGTATCGATGATGCTTCCACGTTGATATTTCGTTAAAGCACCCCCGCGTCCGGGGAATGTATCGTGATATCAACGCTTCCCGTGAATACCAAAAACAAACGACATCCCTTTGCCTCTCTTTACAACGAATTACTTATTTCACCCATTGTTGTTCCTACCGTAATCCTTGTACTGTATCATTATGTCACTCTGATAAAACAATTTTCTTTTTATTATTGTTTGAAACGGCTTGTTGAATTAGAAATGAACAAAATTAATTCTCAACACGTAATTTTAACAAGTTTTTTTATTATAATGAAAATCTCGAACTTCTTTTCTACGATCAAATTACTAGTATTATATTAATAGTATTATATTATAGTAAATATATAATATAATTAAACATTGAAAAAATGGATGAATATAAAAAATGCATTATAAGTAATTGTAATATTAATTATTAATAATTAATTGTAACGTTATTTATTCGTAATATTGCATTTTTACAATTAAATAGATATCGAGTAATTTTCTTTTGATTTTTTCTTTTGTTATTTATTTCGGGCTATTATAATACATGTCATGCTTCAATGCGTATAATAAAAGCTAATCTAAGTTGGCACGAAGCATAGTCCTTTATCTTCGAAGCTACCTATTCCTCACGTAGACGAAAAATTCGTTATCTATAGTCCTCTTTGTCGTATCCAGGACGATAGAATTTCCCGGTCCCTTCCGTCGTCATCATCGTCGAACGTGTACCATTCTCCTTCCTTCAGTAGTCTTTCTCTCTCTCTCTCTCTCTCTCTCTCTCTCTTTCTCTTTTTATCTCCCCTCTTTCTCTCTTTTTCTCTTTTTATCTCTCTCTCTCTCTCTCTCTCTCTCTCTCTCTCTCTCTCTCTCGTTTCACTCTCAATCTCAATCTCAACAGATGATGGCAACTGTACGCCTCATTAGAACGCTGGAGTAGGTACTACGAGGAACGCGCGACTCGCCTATAGATTTTCCATCCTCGCGTTCGTTTGTACACCATGCGTCTCGTCACGTCTCTTGCGTGGGAGAGAACAAGTTAGAGTGACAGAGTAAGAGAGCGAGAAACAGAGAGAGAGATAGAGAGAGAGAGAGAGAGAGAGAGAGAGAGAGAGAAAGAGAGAGAAAGAGATGGTGGGTTCCGATAATGCACTTATACGGACCACCGTAGAGAGGGCTGGTGAGCCTCGTAACAAACGCATTCAATGCTACCTTGATTGGACCTCGAAATGTGACGATACATCGAACCACCGAGCACGATGTAGCAGCCTGACGTTTTCAGTTCGTACGATTCGATTATTCCGCTCGTGTAACCAAGCCAACGCAAGATGAAGAGAGAGAGAGAGAAAGAGAGAGAGAGAGAGAGAGAGAGAGAGAGAGAGGGGAGATAAAGAGAATCCACTCTTGTGAAGGTACAATAAATCATGATAATAAGATGTTTGGTGTAGATCTTTTGGAATTCAATTTTATAATTCTATTCACCAATTTAATCGTCAAAGTTCTATAATTGTTTATATATCGATATCGATTTCGTTTGAATCTTTTATATTTATTTCATTCTTCCTTAAAGAGAAACGAGCCGATAAGTAGATGTACACCTGCAGTAAAAGATTTCACGTGAAAGATATTCGATTTAAAAGGAGGTAAGTATGGTAACGTCTCGATAATGCACGTGTTTTTATCGCACATATCCTTCTTAAGATAACGTATCGAGAGAAGTGCATCGCCCGTTTGGACTAATGTCCTCCTTTCCATCAATCTCTATCTGCTCTCTTATCTTAAACGTCCTTACGATTTCAAATATAATCTCGTGCTAACTCTTCTCGTCGATTTAAAAAGAATAGAGAGAGAGAGAGAGAGAGAGAGAGAGAGAGAGAGAGAGAGAGAGATAGAGAGAATAAAGGAAAAGGAACGAATTCGAAGACAGCTCGCTCTTATGCAAGCACGAACATATGTGCATACTTATATGCAAGTCATATACCAGATCTTAACTTTAGGATAAGGATGACGCGCCGAACGTGTATCGATCGACGTTTACGATTCGCAATGTTCGATTTCCTTGCTGAGAAACGAGGGGGAGAATGAGGGAAGAGATGACAGACACGTATAGGGTACTACGGCAGCGTTCTTAACGACAATACAGATAAGAAGTTCTCGATAGTACGATCGAAATCTGACGGTTTCTTTCCATGAAGGAAATCAAACGATTCTTTCGTTTCCTCTCATGGGGATTCACGATGATGGGAGGAATAAAAAAGAGATAAATATAGTGTCACAAACGTGAATTTGTTTTCTTTTTTTTTTTTATAAATCTGCAAATTTATTTGCAATTTTTTTCGTTTTTAATGGAATTATATTTATTTGAAAAAAAAAAAATAAAAATAATAAAAAAATAAAAAACAATTATTAACATCAAAACAGAAAGAGAAGCAAATTTGTCTTCTACGCGTAATAAGTAGATATACGTATATATTCACGTACACATAGTTGCGTGCGCAAAGCAACAAGCAATCTCGAGGGATATAATAACGTACGTCGGCGTTTCGAGATCCAGACAGAAATTCCAGCGGTAGGTACTCGCATTACTCCCGGAATCGCGGAATGCCTTTGACGTATACGATAGAACGCATTTGTAACGGGTACACGGAGAAATCGGAGATAAACGAAAGCGCGAGTAACCCGCGATTTCCAGGGATGAATTGTTTATTGCATTCCAATGGAGACGACGGCAACGATGTTCGAGGAATGGATTTCGCTTCGCGAGTAAGAAAGTCGAAAGAGTATGTCGAAATCCAACTCCCGATGAAATATCACCTTTTCTCTTTGATTCTGTGTGTACGACGAGTATACGACGAACGTAGCATCGTTGAAAAGAAAAAGGAATGAAAAGTCGAGAAATTCGTGATAAAATCTGAAAATGTTATTCCTTTATTAAATTTCTCCCTTGCGAGATGTGTACGCGTATGCACCCTGCGAAAACTTGTTACGAAAAATATTTCACTTTTGTTCCCGCTATCATCCACTTTCGCTACTTCTCTAAAAAATTTGTCGAATTCCGTCGCAGTATAACTTCGAAACTCATTTGTTGTTCGTTAACTTCTCGTTTACGAACGTGCTCGAAATTTGTAAGGTAATTAGAAAACAATCTCATGTATCTACATTTCTTTTCTCCTCCATTCTCTTTCTCTCTCTCCCTCCTTCTCTCTCTCTCTCTCTCTCTCTCTCTTTCTCTCTTTTTGACTTCCCCAATATTGAAAGTTTTTTTAATCTTGCACATCCTCCGATTAATGGCCGAGATATAGTTTGTTTTATTTTATACGTTTGACTGGCTTTTTCAATCTCTTTCACAACGTCAATGCAAGCTACTATAGAATTTCTATAGATACATAATAATCGAGTGCAACGTATCGTAGAGATATAGTGGGTACGAATGAGAACGCGAATACCAAGAGACACGAATCGAGTATCTCGCGTATGCTTATTGGCTGTCGTAAGCCTACCAATATCTTGAGTCTTATCTCGCGCGCGAATTAAATCGAACACGTGCATGGTGTGCGAAAGAGAAGGAGAGAATGCAAGAGTTACACCGACCAGTAGCCGATCGACCTGTTATTACGCGATCACATCGTTATTTAAAGTTCTGCGGTAGAAGTGGTAGGAGTGGTAGTAAGCAACAGTAGCGTATGGCATGAGTAGCACAGTAACAGCAGCAACAGCAGCAGCAGCAGCAGCCCCTAAGGCGACTCGGCTTTAATTCATCGCGCCACGGACGATAAGAACGGAGCAACAAGAGATTAACGAGGCCGATTTTCGCGACGTTATTCCATCCAATGCCGGAACGTCTTCGTGCCGTAGAGAGAAACTGGAAGCCCGTGGGCTCCAGTTTCTTTTTACGGAATGCTCGAAGATCGACGAGGTCCAAGCGTAAACTCGACCTTATCTTTCTCAAAGAGTCCAACATTTTTTCGAATCTCCTTCTTTCCTAACTTTTTTTTTTCTTTTTCATTAATGCAAGAACGAACGAAAGAACGGTGGCTTCTGCTCTCTCTCTCTCTCTCTCTCTCTCTCTCTCTCTCTCTCTCTCGTCGATCGATTCATTGAATAAAAAGTCTCGAGACAATTTACATAATACGCAGTACGCTTTTTAAGTAGCGCCGCGGGCCGCGAGAAGGTAAAGATTGATTTATCAAGCGAACAAAATTTACGTCGTTTTCCTTCGCTTCCTCGTATTTCGCTGCGGTATAATTTTCTCTGATTAATCGAACGACTTTTCATCTTTCTTTTTCTTTTTTTTTATTTTTATTTTTATTTGCTATTCTTCTTTTTTTTCTCTGTGTCCTTCTTTTCGAAGGACTTTGTGTATTTTTCGACCGATCAAGGTTCTTCTTATATTTCTTTGGGTCGTTTTTTTCGACGATTAGGAAAGAATCGTACGCGGTTTTAGCGTATTTAGGTCGGAGATATCGATTTCTCTAAGCGAGCGAGTGCCATGGATGAACGTCGATTACGGTCGAGCCCAACCGTTGCCGATTGTCTCGTTCGACCGGCGACATAATGGTCTCGTAAATCGTACGTTGTTTGTAATTAATCAGGCCAGACTAATCGACTCAAGAGAGAGAGAGAGAGAGAGAGAGAGAGAGAGAGAGAGAGAGAAAGAGGGAAAGAGAGAGAAAGAGAGTGTGCGACCGATCGAGAATGTAGCTCCATTTTGCGAATTAGGCCAAGTGTTTCGGAGAAATACGCTCGCATATAATTTCCTCCTAATTGTGAATCGAATTGTGACGTCAGAGAATTGTTGAATAATCGTCGAAGCGAGCGAAGTTCTCTAATGACTTATTCTCTAGTACTTAAATCGATTGAATTCGTTTGTTCGATAATTATACTTATCAAAGCAACGACACGCACGAAAAGCGTGTGACCTTAATATATGTATGAATAAAAATATAGGTCAATACTTTCGGTATAGGCAATTTAACGTTAGATATATATAAACATAATATTAGACTCGAACGTTGTATGATCGTACCTCTTTGTTAATTTTTTTTCTTGTTTCTTTTAAATTCTCACGACCTTCGTTAGTCAACTACGAAACACGGAGCGATAAACACGTACGTATTTTCATATACGTTAAAGTTCGCATTAAATTCTCTATCGATAATCATTTCTCATTCCACTCCACTTAAATCAAGCACGGAAATCACGCTAATCTAGCGTTATCGATAACGCATAATATAGCAGATAACATGAAGTATTTATTATGCAAATGGAGAACACACGAAACGATGGTGGCACTGAACTCTCGAGTGACGTTCTGGGGGTCAATGTACGATCTATCATTACCAACCGATTCATCGAATTTCAGGAAACATTGCACCTATATATTCGTTAGAGATACATTGATATCAATCGAATATATCGAATATTTCTCACTGACGTATGAGAATCAGTGATGACTTTAGATCCCGTATAAACACAAATAATGGAGAAAGAGAATATGAAAAATAGAAACATAATTAGCGATATATGTATAATTTAAAAGAATATGTATGAAAGAGAAAAAGAAAGAATTCGGTCTAATCGTTTTTAGCGACAACAGAACATCAGAGATAATGCAATATTTTTATGACCGTTTTTGTTTTCTGGTCGCTCATCCCGACGTTAGATACTTTTGCATATAAATTGACGTTTTTCTGTCGAGAAAGAGGGTGCTGGAATTTGAATCATTTTCATAGAAATGAGAAATCTGTGATTACTTCACGAGAGCGAGACGAGAAGACTAGGAGAAGATTTTTTCGATTCCGAAATGATTACAGAACTCTCCGATTATTTGTGTAAATTTTTTTCTCTAAGATTTAATCTAGAAAATCATAAGATTTTTGACATTTTACAATCTATGGTAACGGCATTCTTGTAATTAAATTCGAACACAAAAAGAAAATATTTCAAACTACGTCAATTGTCTAACGAATTGAAGTTCAAAGGTAGAATAAACATTTAATCCCGCGAGGATTAAAAATCGAATTAGAGAAAAGAGACAGGAGCTGAGAAATTGGTGGACAAGAATAATGGTCTAGCGTTTGAAAACTGCGTCTGTTCGAAGCGTGCCGATTATAAATTCACGGGTAAGAATAAAGCGTTGGTTTCTGAAAGCATCAGGAACAAGCAGCTACCCAATCAAGCGAGGAATCTATGAATGGAGCAGCCATCCAGAAACACAGCTGTTTTCTCTCTCTCTCTCTCTCTCTCTCTATCTATCTATCTATCTATCAATCTCTCTCTCTCTCTCTCTCTCACACACACACACATTCTCTTTCACTAACACTCCGCTTTTCTTAGTCTTCTCTCGTCATCGCAAACGACAAGGATCTCCCTCCGGGTTCTGGACAATTACGCCGACACCCAAGGCGCCTCGAGGTGGCCCAGATCAGACTGCTCGTTTTTGGAGCTGCTACTGGAGTTTGGTAAGTGCTCGCTCGCGTACCGTACGTTCACTCACGAGCGGAGCTATCGTTCGACTTTGGTGAAAGAGAGATGGAAAGATAGGTGGATAGATAGAACGAGTGAGCAAGCGATAGAGCGATAGAGCGACCGAGAGAGGAAGAAAGAGAAAGAGAGAGAGAGAGAGAGAGAGAGAGAGAGAGAGAGAGAGAGAGAGAGAGAGAGGGTTAAGAAAGGTCCCCTTTGGAGGAGACAAGTCGCGAGATAATATCAGAGTCACTTCCTAAAGCCGTGGCTCGCATAAAGGCCGAGAGAAACTGCCGCCCGGAGGAGCCAGTGAGATAGAAGTACGAGCCAGCAAGAGAGAAAGAGAGAGAGAGAGACAGACAGACAGACAGACAGAGAGAGGAAGAGAGAGAGAGAGAAGAGAGAGAGAGAGAGAGAGAGAGAAGAGAAGGAACTATTCTCGCGAAATCGTGGTCCTTTCGCGTGGAGAATTCAACAGCGAGTAGGTGTGTGCATGTTCCTATAAAGTTACTCCTTCAAATGTGTGTGTTGCAGGTCTCTCTCTCTCTCTCTCTTTCTCTCTTTATCTCTCTCTCCTTCTCTTTTACCTCCCATGTATATGCATAAAAGATGCTAATCTCAAACGGTAGCTCCTCGCACTGCCGCGAGTGGAGCAAGGCTCTCCAACGTTCACCAACTGTTCACTTGGCTGCCCTGCCATCGAGAGATCCAAGGGTGAGATTGTAGCCCATTCATGGGATAACGCGTTACGTACGTGTGCACTGTGCACTGTGTACCGTTCTCTCTCTCTCTCTCTCTTTCTCTCTCTCTTTCTTTCTGCTTTTCTTTTTCTCCTTCATCTCCTTCTTCAACTCCTTTTCCTTCTTCTCGTCCACGGGTGCAGAACTACTCGTTAGCGCCGCTAAATAGACGCAGATATATCGACATCGTTCCCATTGCTTACCCAACAACTGGCTCGTACACCCTCTCTAGATCATCGATTCGATTTCCAGACGGAAAGTGTGTTTTGTCTTGTCTCAGCTCTTGTAGATCCCTGCTCTAGCACGATCAAGAATTCATGATTTTTTTTTTCTATTCCTGTTATCCCATTCGGACGATCATTCCGTGTTCATATCCTTTATCGAAAGTCTCTGAATATATTTATAATGTAATTTTTCTTTACTACAGCATATATTTTCTTTTCCTAAATGATTGTTTGTCGTAATAATTCATGAGGGATAAATTTTGAATCCAACATTCATCATGGCAAGATTGACCGGCTTCTTTCCGACGCGTAATAACTCGTGAAAGTAATTTAATAAGAAAAGCACGATTTACGAAGGTCATTTCTTTCTCTCTTTCTCTTTTCTCTCTTTCTTTCAATATTATGCAAACGGGCGTACACTGCTTGTGGAGAACTGTGAAAGATAAAAAAGTTACGCGAGGTATCTAAAAAAAAAAAAAGAATGAAAAACAAATCAACAAAAAAGAATCCGTACTTTATGTCGTTTCGTTTGAGTTTCCCGCAGTGTTGCCACGAAGAAGGATACCGAAGAACGCACCGGCGATGAAGAGGTGGAAGGGAAGAGGGAGAATTGTGCATTTACAGCCTACACTGAAGTGAGATCTAGGGCCGAGATTACGAGAAGCCCATTCATGAGATAACGTCTATGCATCATCATCGTGCCGTGCTCGTTACAAACGACATGTATACGTACGCGTAGTTGTTCATTCGAGTGTATATGTACAAGTATCATCTCGAGACTCGGTCCAGCCAAAAATAGTTTCGACGCGATCTGATATAAGAGAGCAAAGAAAAGATATTTGTGACATTGGCGAACGATCATATCGGATTGCATCGAAAGTATCGATTTCTCGTCTCGGTCTTTGACGATCATCTTATCGTGGACACGATCTATTTTCTTCTATCTTTTATATTCCGGATATTTTTATACAGACACTGACTCGTTGTTGACCTGTATCAATTGTCACACTTTCATGTTCACAAAATAGATTCATAAGATATGAATTAATAACGAAGAATTCCATGTTAACTCTCTATTATTATGGAAGAATATCTTTCGCCATTGACTATTTTTATTTTCTTTTTCTTTATAAAATATTCTATAGGTATCTAAAATAGAAAAATCTCGAAGTTTTTATTATTACTTTCTCTTTAATATTTTATACCATTTTGTAAGATTGATAAGAAGATGATTTAAAGGTCTTTGAGGGTTGCAACAAATCGCACGGCCACCAACGATAAATCTGTTTCGTCAAGCCAAACGACGACGGTAGTTTGTGACGGTTTTAGTTGAGAAAGGCAACTATGTATATATATACGTACTCGCTCGACACAAAATGCAAATGCGTCCGCACTTGCTCTCTGTCGTTTGGCGATAAGTTTTCTTAAGGCCTTGAAACTCGAGTTCATGTTGAAGCGAAGGGGGTTTATTCGTTCCTTCGTTCCTTCGGTCGGCTTCTTGACTCTCGCGCCTCGAAGATCCCAGCTCGAGATTGTCCTCCATCCCTCTCACCCTCTCCCCTGCCCCGCTCCTCATTCATGGGATAATGCACGCACAGTGCACGTCGACGTTTTGCACTCGTTAAAAGCTAAGTAAACAGACTGATATATCAAGCTTGAGACAGGCTAATCGCTTCAGTGATCGTTTCGTCTCTGGAATCCTCACGTAGTAAATGTTCCATGTCTCTCTATGGGCCGATAAAATCGGCCCTACTCTCTCCTTACTTTACCGGCAGTTCCATCTTGAAAACTTACCTGATCTCGGATCGGAGGTGAACTTATTTCTTTAAAGGAACGTGTTTTTGATTTACCTTCCTTATATCATCATTTATATATTTACGGAACTTGATATTTATTATTAACAATTTATATATATATATATATACTTATTATATAGCATTTAGGTATATATAAATTCCGGGAAAACATAAAGTACAACCAGCCGAGAGACATTTTGAATAAACTTTAGCATTCAACAGATCGAATCCGTTTTAGCGCTGACGTTAATAGCCATGTGTGTGGATATCTACATCGATACATAAGTAGCATACAAAACATGAACAAACCGATGTTTACGCGTGGCACACGAAAACCTGTTGAATCGTGTTTGACGATGAATAAGTTTACAGGAAACTCATGCGCGTCCAACTGGCTGGGCAATCAATATGTAACGAGGAAGTTAGTCGATCGTGTTTTGCTACACTCTGACTGTCTGCTTGTCGAAGTTACTTCCGGTTTAATGAATATAATTAGCTACGATCGGATACGATAAATATGCATTGAGTAAATAACTGTTAAACGCATCGTAATTGATTCCTTTTCTGTGAGAAAGTTCCTTATCATTGAACTATATTCTAACAATATAGTGAACTGTTTACTTCGTTAACATTTTTCATTTATAAGAAAAATAAACGTCTTACTTTCTTTGTTTTCTAGCATAAAATAGGATACTCGAACTAATTGAAGTTTCACCGGCACGTTTCTTAAATATGTACATAAGACGTCATACATTAATTATAGCTTCTTAAATTTAAATAAATTAGCTTTTCTTCGTGTAACATTATTTTATATTTAAAAATATTCACACCGTCGGACAAATTTTTATAAATAGATAAATATGCTTTTAGAATATAATTACGATCGGCCATCATTTTTCTTGGAAAGCGTATCACCAACGAGATTTCTTTTTTTGTTTCAGGTAAGTTGAAGAATGGTGATGGTTTGAAAATGGACTGGAGGATCGGAACACATACTTCAGTCAATCACCCGTCGTGAAACGAGAAAGACAATCTATCCTATTTTTCCTTCTTTCGTTTTTGAGTAAATACCTCGCATCGTTGAGTTGACTACTATGAACATAGCTACTCTGATATATTTTTATCGCTTCGACCGTAAAGCGGACATTTTCGCTTTGAGCTCTTCCGCCATTTCGTAGAATGACGATGGAGCTACGAGATTGTCCGCATGGGATGTTCTCAATTAGCGAAATATTTCTGCCCACAACGAGGACGCTAAGCACGCGCGGCGCGTGCACACAGACA
>NC_060957.1:7430161-7437661 GCF_910589235.1 Vespa crabro
CCGAAAGTTTCCATATTGAAGCTCCAGTCTCGAATTTAAGGAACAGGAGGACCGAGATAAAAAGAGACGATTATGAGAAAATTAAAAATCTTATATTACATATTATCTTATACATTGTGTTACGTATAATTACTTTGAAATTGGAATGATGTATATTTATCGATAAATCGTGTAACTTGATCTCTGTGTCTACAAATTTTCATCCTAACGATTAATCATCTCTCTTCCGTCGAAGAATTTAAAATTCAAACTTGATCCCAGGATTTATCTCTATCGGATTCGATTTTTAGATCTCTCTCTCTCTCTCTCTTTCTCTCTCTCTCTCTCTCTCTCTCTCTCTCTCTCTCTCTTTATCTGTCTATTTAAATTTCAAACATAAAGCTAGCAAAACACTTGGAAATATTGTATCATAGCATTTTATGAGTATTTATTTTAAGTAAAAGACAATACGCTCTTTCCGAGTGACTAAGATTTTTAGATCCGGTATATAGAGTGATTTCGTGAAAAGAAGAGCCGTAGGAAAACGTGGGAAAATCAACACGAGCTGCTCTGTTATTATCTCATTTCCCGTAGCTCGTTTTAATTCGAACGTGTTTTCGTTAATCGGAGACTTCACCTAATTTAAAGGGACAGAAGATATGAGCGCATTAGACCTTCGTTTGTTCTTTTTCCCCTTAGAGAGAATAACGAATGGACAGTTATATGTTCGAAATAAAAATACTAATAGGAATTAAATAATATTCGGTGTCGTAATCATTACAAAAGGTATTAACGTGAATAAAAGTATACAATGACTTAGCTTGGGTAGAATATTAGTACATATTAGTACAATATGCTTACACACAATGCCTTTGCAATTTAAAAGACGTCGTATTGTGCTCAGGGCAAGCTTCATGTTGTTTCGAATCGACGTTACGTAAACTGCATCCCTCAGTTGCATTTACGTGTTCGTATATACGTCTGTGTGTTTAGTCTAAGCTATTATTAAGCTCATTCGACTCGCCGGCTTTGGATTTCAGAGTAAACGCCGATCGAGCACGATATATCGTGCCCAATCGAGAATCCGTATCACGGAATATGGTCTTACATTTGTTTGCGAGTACCAACAAGCCACATGATTATACGGAACGTTTTTAAAGCCGATGATTCGATTCAACGTTATACCATCTTACATAGAAAGAACGTCTTTGCGAATTGAAGAAAACTCAGGTTGAACATTTTCAATATAAGATCAATCATGGATATTGTATCAGTTAGAATATTATTGAAAATCGCTTTCATAAACGTTTGTCAAAGCGTTCCTTAGAAAGTGGAACGGGAAAAGAAAGCGTGTTAGCGATAAGCGAATCGGATTAAACGACACGTCGCCAGGAATGATGTAATCTCGACTATAGAACGTGATTTATCTTAAATGCGAATATAGTGGTATCGCTATGCTGATTTATACGTTCGTTAAGTTATATACGTACGGCCAGAGCGAATAAATCGATTCGATAGGATTACGAAGCGTTTCGAATCGTCCCGGCAAACTGGACGAAGGTGTCCCGTTGCCCGGAATACTCTGAAGATATACAACGGATGTGAGCTTACCTAAAGTGGAAACGTTAAAAGTACTATTCACCGTTCACCATTTTACAAGCAAACTCTAACGACGATATCTGATAGGAATTTTACACTATTCTTAGGATTAACAATCCTCATTCGGTGAAATTAAATCGTCGACGGTAGAAAAATCCTAAGGGTGGAGGGTTGGAGGGTGGGGATAAAAGAGAAGCTTTAATTCGAGATAATTTAAACGCGTTCAAAAGTATAGGCGGCTTTCGTCCATCCTTCTCTCTCTCTCTCTCTCTCTCTCTCTCTCTCTCTCTCTCTCTCTCTCTTTCTCTCTCACTCAGTGGTGTTTTACGAGGTAGCTACTACCCCACCTACCGTGTTACTACTACGATCGTGGACGTTCGGAAAACGAGTTGGATCGCTGAGATTTTAATAAAATGTCTATCCAAAGGGATAACGTCGGAGTTTTACGAGCTGGTTTGCGAATAAGATTCGCGAGTGCATTGGAAGAAATGAACTCGATATTTCTCTCTCTCTCTCTCTCTCTCTTTTTTACATACATTTACTCACTCTTTTTTTGCTCTCTCTCTTTCTTTCTCTTTCTTTCTATTTCTCTCTCTTTCTCATGGAAAGATCTCGTGGGACGAAGCAAGAATTTTTCGGTTCTCATCGAGATGGCTCCTATCGGCAGGTAATGAATTTTCAAGCTCGACGTAGCCGACGATGACTTCGTTCCCTGGGGTTTTCTCTTCCACTTTCGTAACGCGTTACAGCTCGTTCACGCGCGCGATAAACTTTGGTAGTATGGAGGTGCGAGAAACACGCGGTTGGCCCAGTTACGAGGCTCTTCTTCTCTCGTCTTCTTCCTCCTCCTTCTATTTCACTTCTCTTCTCTTCTCTTCTCTTTTCGTTGTAGCAGACGACGTTGGAGACGCCTGTGAGGCGTTACGAGTCGTGCAAGGCCGTTAACGCCACGACGACGGAGCGTGCTCGTTTGCAACCACATGGGGCTTTCCATATGAAACCCCAGGAGTCGTAGTCCTCGTCTTACCACATTTTACCACCATCTTTCTACTTCCCCTTCTCCTCATCTTCTTCCTTCTCTTCTTTTTTCTCTTCTTTTTTCCTCTTTGGTTGCTTTCTATCATCATTTATTTCCATGATTGAATGTAATAGATGATTTATTTCCAAAATAAAAAAAAAAATAAAAAGAAAAAAGGAAGATTTATAGATAGTCTTCTTCTTGAGTAATTTGGAATATTTCATTTTCTTTTGCATTTATATAATTTGATTCTTTATATAATTTCGTAGTACGAAAAGAAAATAGATATATATACATAAATTATCCATTTTCGACAATTTAAAAAACATTTTCCCTCAGTTGTAATTCAAAAACACGTGGGAATACCGAGGTCATTGTATCATAAAGTCGGTTGCATCCTACGAAGAAGCCATAAGGGTAGCATCATCCACCTTCCCTTCCTTCCCTCCTTCTTTTCGCTCTACCACCACTATCGCCATCTCTTCCCAACCCTTCCGAAGCTTTCACCATATTTAAATCATAAACAGACTTACGGTTGCAGCTCACGTACAACGAAACATTTTATGCGCGTACTTTTTGAGAAACGTAAAGAATACTGCTCGCAGTTTAATACACTCAAGCGGTATCTATAAATAATAAACTATGTAGAGTTTGTTTTATAAAAGAATTTTCTCGTAAGCGTACGTGTTTCTTTCTCTTTTAGAAAAATCATATTTTAATATATACCTACATTCATTATTTACGATATTCGTTTTTAGATAAAGTTGTACAATTGTTAAATAAATCTACGTCAGTTCTTATTTATACATTTTCTTCTCCCTCTCTCTCTCTCTCTCTCTCTCTCTCTCTCTCTCTCTCTCTCTCTCTCTGTCTTTTCTAGTAAACGGATTTTGGTATCAAGTTGAAGTGATAATGGTTGATTCGATTATTATATCGTGGTTGTCAGTGATTAACAAGCTGCATTGTTATATTAGGAAGATAGAAGGAAGAGGGAGAGGATCTCGTTAGCGACATCAAGCTGAAGAGTCCGTTCATAAAGGGCACGAAGCTACGTCATCATTGTCGGCGTTGTGGTCCGTAGCTTGAATCTCGAACGATAGTTTCCTTGTAGGAAACTATAAGTACCCTGTCGTTTCTCCTCCCTTTATTTCTATCGCTCTCTTTCTCTCTCTCTCTCTCTCTCTCTCTCTCTCTCTATCTCTCTCCCTCATTGGATTCATCCTAAACTTCTTTACCTTCCTTGTCCTCTCTTACTCTATCACTTCTTCCTTTGCCTCTTTTTCTCATCGATGCAACGTTCAGGATCGAAAGTACTCGTCTGTCTTGTAATGTTGCACGGTGCCTTTTCGAAACGGCCTCGTGTCCCGCGGGAATCCCAGCTCTAGCTATATATACGTAAGAGGGAAATTTGATCGAAACGCTTGATAATCTATGCCCTTTTTCCCGTCCTTGATACACTCGTTGACAGGGAGATACGCCCGAATGCCGCTATCGGCGATCGCTCAATCCTACCTCCCTTTTCAACTCACCTCCTCTACCCTTATTTTTCCTTGTAATCCGTGCTCTTTTCGATCATGAACTTCACAGACGATGAGGGGTGGCCGGATATACACCTTCCTTTGTTATTTGAGGGGTTGTTTCAATCGGCTGGATCAAGTAACTCGAGTACGATTAAGTTTATTGATTTCCGTGAGATATCGAAAAAGAGAACCCTTTTAACTCGTCTTTTCTTTTTCTCTTCTCTTTTTTTTCTTTTTTTTTCCTTTGTTCCTTTTATTACACGGTTATCTCTTTCTATTGAATTCCCAAAGTATTAAATTGATAGTAAGTAGAGGCTGTCCAGTATAAAATGAAATTAGTATCAGCTTAAGAAAGGGGTTAGGCGTGTATTAAATTATGAAATACGATGGACGGCTAGTTGCTGCTAGACGAAAGATAGTAATTATAAATTATGTGTAAAGTATTGGTGGCTATGATGTCCCCCTAGGGGCCATAGAGAACGTCATATGACGCGATTAGCATGGGAAACAACGAGTTAACGCTACAAAGCTCCCGTAGTTTCTCGACGCTTATAATGACAAGAATCTACGAGGGAGTAACAGGAGGAGAAGGAGAAAGTACCGGTAAAGGAGGAAAAAGAGGACAAGAGGACAAGAGAACTAGAGAGGAAGAAAGAGACAGACAGAGAGAAAGAGAAAGAGAGGGAAGAGAGAGAGAGAGAGAAAGATAGAGAGAGAGAGAGAGAGAGAGAGAGAGAGAGACAGCGAGCAAGAATAGAGTTTGGAACGATCGTTATTCCTTGGCCGGAAGCCATGAGCAAGCAACCTTACGCACGTTTACCCTAAGCACGTATACGCACGTGCGTGTAGTTCGCGTAGCAGCGACGGCGGTATGACGCGAGAGAGATCCAATAACGCTCGACGAAACACTCGTCTATATGATAATGAAGCGACGTCGTCGAAATTAATGCCGATGCGTGCGTTACGAGATTTCCTCCGAAGCGATCACGATACGTTTCTCTCCTGTCTCGTCATGTTCTATCCTCTTTCTTTATTTCTCTCTCTGTCTCTCTCTCTCTCTCCCTCTCTCTCTCCCTCTCTCTCTCTCTTTCTCTTTCTATCTTCCACAATTCGCTTTTCCGCTCAACGCTATTGTTACTAAATCGAAATCATCGGAAAGCCATGAATCGTTTTCTCCATTGTTTGAACTATCACAAAAGAAATTATTGTTGAATGAATAAAAATCAAGGAAACATTTATTCGACAATTTTTCTTCGTCTTCTATATTATTTTTAAAGGATTATCATTCACATTTTTATAAGATGATTTATAAAATGATCTTTCGTTTAATGTCAATGTCACATTCCTCGGTCATTGTTTATTAATACCTATATGTCATTAATAGGTAAATAATTTCTCTTACCATTTAGACGAAATTTGTTAGTTTGTAACAGGGGTAGTTTGGCATGAAGCCAAATCCGAAACCGATGTTCACTGGCTGGTTCCGTACACGATAATACCAAAGCGATAACGATGCTTATAAATCACGATCGAGGAAATAATAAGAATTTTGCGTAAGAGAAATGGTTTCAATATTCACCGGTGTAACGAACGTTATTTATATTCGTCGTCCAACATTATGAGGATGAGGTAACGTAATGATGATTTTCTCTGGTCCATTTATAAATAACATAAAATAGTCATAACGATAAATATGAAATATGATCGGAACCTTTCGAAATGCTGGTGCGTTTTATATTTAACGGTTGAACTAATTCGAAGATAATTTGGCTCCAGTTCAAACGCAAAAGATCGGGAATAATTTGGCCTGAACTCAAGCCCAAATCGAGAGTCAAATGGACGGTACAAGAGTTTCCCTATATTCCAAGTGATAACGCTCGTTTTTGGTCAGCCAATGTAGAATATTTATTATTCAACGAGCCAGGATTAAATTGTGCTCGCTTTAAACGTTACGTTTTGTATCTGTATATCGATTCGACGGTATAAATAATTTAACGAGTTTTACTATTGCGATATTTTGGAATGAATTTTTACTATTTTGAATATATCCATTTGGAAAATATTTTATTTTAGGAAAAAAAAATTTTTTTTCTCTCACGTTGTAGTCGTTAAAGCTAACACGGATACAATTAATATTTCAGGCAGCAACTTAAGCTACGCACCTGTGGTAGAAGAGTGAGCATTACTCGGTACTTGCTCTCTCTCTCTCTCTCTCTCTCTCTCTCTCTCTCTCTCTCTCTCTCTCTCTCTCTCTCTCTCTCTTTCTCTCTCGTCATGTTTGCCAAAAACTTCACTTGAGTGGGCAGTTGCCACTCGAATTCGTGTAAAGCGTGTATTCGCATGCATGTTTGCCCGCAAATGTAGAGTAAACACTACGATTATCGACAGTTCAAAGTGACTTGTGCGACTGACACGATTGTATCTTTTACTTTCAGAGAATTATTTAATATTCATAAAAAAAAAAAAAATAAGGTGAATATTACTGTTAATATATCTTTCATAAAAACAAGCTTTAATATTTTTCATTATAAAACGTATTTGATGTAAATATAATTTCTAATTTGAATTAAATAACAGATTTTATAAAATAACATATTAATCGGAAGAATGATAGAAATTCTTTAAACGTTGATGGAAAGAATCCACCGAACGGAAGTCGACTTCTCGAAAATTCATCGCGTCTATCACAAAGTTATCTTCAAAGCGTGGCAGGAAAGTTTGTGACTCGCAACGAGGGTATTCCGCCTTTCCGTAACAGGTGCTACTCTCGTTCTCACGCCAAGGACGACCCTGCGGGTATTCGTCGAGCCGTGAAAGTCGACCTTCTCTCGCGCAGTCAACCCTACCCTACCTCTTCCCACCTATCTACCATTCTGACCGTGCTCACGATCGTCTGGGCGTGTCCCGGTTCCTGCGGGAAACATCTCGTCTTTATATAGTCTCTTTATTCCTTTCTCTCTCTTTTATCTTGAATTCTTTCTTTTTCTTCTCTTCTCAATTCAACAAGAGAAGAACGATAAGCATATCCCGTAATTATTCAATGAATACATGAATACATATGCCACAAACGCGAGCTTATACACGAATAAGCAAGGAGGACAGCGCCATACTACTTACACGCGATCGTCGAGCGAGCAGCGTAACGTGAAAGGGCGAGCACATGTACATGCACGTACACACATACGAATATCCGTAAACAATGGTGCACGTCCGGCATTTTTCCGGAGCTACAATTTTCTCGATAAACGAGCTGGATAATTCACGACGCGGTGATTCACGCCTTGTCGGCATTGCGAGCCCTCGGGTCTGCTGATATCCCACGGGATTGAATTAGGAGGACCGATCGCACCCACTTTGCTATCCTCTCCGTTATCCTCTCTTCCT
>NC_060957.1:7447661-7470161 GCF_910589235.1 Vespa crabro
ATCATGATCTTTTTATTGTAGACAATCCATTTTTCATCACCAGTGATAATTCGTTTCAAAAAAGAATCGATTGCATTACGTTTGAAATCCGTATAGCAAATATTGATTCGTTGTATTAAGTGAATTTCTTTCAATTCATGCGAAACCCAAATATCGAGCTTCTTAATGAGTCCAAGGCATCTTATATGATTTTCAATTGTTGTATATGATACATTTAAAGTTTTCGCAATCTCTCGCACAGTTATTTGATTTAATTATGGCTAAAAAAAAACATAACGCAATCTATTTGTGCAAACTGAAATTACTTTCTTGCCAACCCAATAGTTTTTTTATCTAAAGACAAGAAAATCCGTATAAGGATTGACAAAGATCTCGAGCCATTGAGAAAGTACTTATAACTAGTTCTCAGTTAGTTGTTTAATCCTAGACTTGCTAATCTCGATTTAAGCTTTAAAGAGAAAAATATGAACGTGAATTTCTCTCGAGTTTCTCTGAGATCTTATCGGATCATTTCGAATTTCAATGCGAAGACATTACGAGATCGGTAAATCCATGTTCTAACGAATGCATGTGAAACCAATTCTTTCGTATAGACTTTAAAAAAAATCATAAGGGAGTTGAAAGAAGAGATTAAAGAAAAATTTTCTAACGCGAGATGAAGATAATACGTACAGTTTTGCATTTCGTAGTTTTCTCATGTTAAACTATCTCTAAGCGAGAGCCGATTCTCGACAGTTTGGTTAGAGGATACTATGCGAAGGGGTGCTGTTGGTAGTGGTGCATCATCGCGATCGCTGAATAATTTCGAACGGGGTCCCTGGGTGCGTCGATGTAGCGATATACCAGACACGCTGCCGGTATCTCGTTATTCAAGAATACATACGTAATGGGCGAATGGCATAGCTCGTGTTCGAGTGAAAGAGAGAGAGAGAGTGAGAGAGTGAGAAGGTGATGGAGGGGTAGAGGGGAGAAGAGAGACAGAGAGAGAGAGAGAGAGAGAGAGAGAAGGATATAGAGAAAGAGCAGATGGGTTCGTGCATACGTACGAAGATTATTTGTGGCGTACATTACATTATCCTCATTTAGAATTCACGCTCCCTAGGCGTCTATCTGCTCTATGCATCTACCGCATATTTTGCTGTTACGGAACTGCCGCGTTACTACAGCAAGAGAAGGAGGACGAGGAGAACGAGGAGAAGTACGTACTTCACCGACGGTGCATCGAGCGAAAGAACGAATCCATGTTCTTCTCCATCTTTCTCTCTCTCTCTCTCTCTCTCTCTTTCTCTCTCACTCTCTCTCTCTCTCTCTGCCTCCGACAAAACACTAAATCCGGTGACGGTCCGGGATCATTGCACCGAACGACTCGATGGGAGATCACCGACACCGCTCCTCTATCTCCATCTCTCTCTTTCTCTCTACTCCTATCTCTTGGGAAGTGAATATTTCGAGCAAAATTCTCTCGTGAAATTTTTGGTCGATCCTTCGAGGCTACGGTAATATATACGTATGTATATTATTGCAAATTCTAGAATTGTTGTTTCACTGATCGAACGTTTTCAATCTTGGATAATCGGTGGGACGAATGGAGAATGGCAGATTAATCGCCAAAAAGAAAAAAGAAATTACTATGGTAAAAAGGATGGAAGTTGGCATAAATATGAATCAATTAAGGAAATCGAAATACAATAAGTTTTCCTTCCATTACTACTTGTTACTTTTCGTTTTTTGACAAACGCAGATTGCTAAGCGGGATTGTAAATATTGGAAGAATCCCGCTAGATTATGCATAATTAATAAAATAGACGGATGCTCTTCGGATTTGTTTTTCTGCATTGTGGAAAATGACGTTGCATAAAACGGCTCTCTCTCTCGTCGTGTGAACGTAGATATCGATATCGATACGGATATGGTTTGTATGACCACAGGCAGGCGTGTTTGGAAGCATGGTGAAAGAGAGAGAAAGAGAAAGAGAAAGACAGACAGAGAGAAAGAAAGAGAGAGAAAGAGAAAGAGAGAGAGAGAGAGAAAGAGACAGAGAGGGAGAGATGGTAGACGAACGCGAAGCTGCACGGTTCTGCTTAACATTCAGCTCGACACGCTCGCTGATTGGCTATTAATTATCCGCTCGATCCGACCGACAAGAATAACGATTAACTTCGCGTATCGCGTGTTTGCTCGACGCCCCTCGATCCGCTCTCGTAGATCGATCGTAGATCAAGCTAGCGCTCCGTTCCATAAATCAAACGCGTCCCGCTCGTAAATTCGACCTCGTGCGGCGCGACTCATCGTTCGATCATCGATCCATCCGGTGGCGCGCGCGAGCGCACGCCCTCACGAAAGAACGATAGAAAAAAAGAGAAAGAGAGAGAGAGAGAGAGAGAGAGAGAGAGAGAGAGAGAGAGAGAATCACCCTTTATACGGAGGGCACCCAAGGTAGTAAAAAAAGAGGTCGTCGTCAGTAATTGAGAAATTACTAATTGATTCGGCGATGAGTAGCGATTTCGAAGAGGAGAATAATGGTCCAGACGTTTGGCTCGTGATCGAGAGGGAAGAGTATCGATAATAGAGCGTGTTCTCGTCAAGAATTGACCAATCTCCTTTCTTGATCGTACCATAAGCATTTAAAGCGTTCTTAAATCGATCTTAAAAGCGGTAGATCGAATCGATCATTATACGTTTACTCGGTCGGTCTCTTACTTACAATCAGTTTATTGATTTATCGTTTAATAATAATCAATTTCCGAAGACATTTTGTATAGGTACAACGTTTTCTTTCCCGAAGAAAGGATAGAATTGACGGAGACGGTTAATCAAATTTCAACGTTTGTATGTTCGTGATAGGATAAGAGTATAAATCTTAAGAATAACAGTGGAAGGGATAAAGTAAAGAATATAATAGTAGTCGAAGAATCTCAGTAAGCTGTTAATTGAAAGAACTCGTAAAATAGATCTCTGTTAATAGATCTCTATAAAAATACGCACTCGTATTTTCTAATTTCAGTATCTAGCAATTCACATCGAAATAATTCAACTTCCGTAGTGCTTTCATGGATGTAATACAAAATTAAGTTGAACGAAAGTGTCTATGCGATTAACGTATTTATATTGTTATCTTTGACGATTAGGATTTATTGGAATTTGTGTAAGATATGCGGTGTGAAAATAATTCGATACGTTTACATGAAAATCATGGGCTTCCTTACCACGATTGTACGGCTTCGATTGGGTTTCATGGGTTGATAAAACAACACGATTGGAAATTTAACAGTAGCTGATTCTCTTTCGTTTTTTTTTTTCTTTTTTTATGCTCACGATTTATCTGTTTGGCTTCCTTTTGTATAAGCGAAACCATAAGAACAAAAGTGTATTCAAATGTAATTTTTGACGATTCTTCATTCCTCGTTCTTTAACTGACTTTCAACTTTACGATCTAGTTAGCACTGTAGATAGATATCTATCTAAATATATGTATATATCTACGTTGATACAATTTCTGAGAATATCCCATCGTAATCATTTCAAGAACTCGTAGCGCAGCACGTCTGGAGCAAGGCCAACGTTCCAATGAAACTAGCTGTCTCTGCTCTCTCTCTCTCTCTCTCTCTCTCTCTCTCTCTCTCTCTCTCGCTCTCTCTCTTTCTATCTGTCCATGATCATCTCGACACTGGATGAGTCCATAAATTATTTCAAGCATCTCGATTTGGCCGTCTCTTCTTTCTAAATGTGATCCGTTGCTCTCTTTGCGAAGAAACGCCGACAAAGTAATCGATTTCAAGGCTATCGATCAAACTTTGGTCTCACTTTTATTCCCCGTTCTCATTATCGCTTTCGTCGCTTCGTCCAGGGATTTAATTCCACGAGATGAACGAGAGAGACAAAGAAGAAGGGGAAGAGCATGAAAATAATTAATTTCCAGACTCCGAACGACACGATCCTCTCGTTTAATCGGCGAACAGATCGTATCACGTTACGCCGAGCGTCGGCCGTCCACGCTACATTAGAAATAATCACCTCGTTCGGTTATCTGCTTATCTTTCTGTTATCGTCGATCCACAACTTGGCTTTTACGGCTCTTTCACGGCTCTTAAAAAGACGTACGCTCAACGATCCGCGGTTGCACCGGTGGTTTTAATGGTGGTGGCTCGTAGTGGTTCCACACCGGATGACGTTTTTTAATCGGACCACATGTACCGACCTGACCTTTTCTCCAAAGTAATTCCGTATTTACCTTGACGGTTGCGAGTTATGAGTGAGTGAGAGAGAGAGAGAGAGAGGGAGAGAGAGAGAGAGAGAGAAAGAGAGGGAGAGAGAGAGAGAGAGAAAGAAAGAGAGAGAGATAGGAAGAGAGAGAAAGTAAATTAATATGCGGTGCACGTTTTACGAGCAATTTGCTGCACTTACGTGCGCCTTTACGTACGTCCGACGTAAGTACGGTCGACGTGTGCACGATCTCGCTGCTGGCCCGTGACGTTTCAACGTGCCTCTCGACGTCTTCCCATCCCTCTCTCTCTCTTTCTCTCTTTCACTCTTTATCTTTTTATCTTTTTCATTCTTTCCTCGTTCCTATACGAGAACCACCAAGAAATTACCCTTTCTGATGGAAATATCTGCTTTCTCGAGCCCTCACTAGAAAAAGGCAAAAACCGCTTCGACTTTTTAGCCTTTTCCACCTTCCCTCAAGATTACCGATAACGCTTCCCACGAAGACTTACCGTCGATTTATTATCGTTTGCACGTTCGACTATGTCGGATTACGTTATCGTACAAACCCCTTTTTACGAGCGTTAATTTTTCAGTATTTTAAACGAAAGATTCGAGGTCGTTCACAATTTTGAGTAGCGTGTGGTGAGAGAAATGATACATAATAAAGTACAGCGGGTACTAGCAGCTCGCGAGTTCTTGCGATAATCGAAAAGGAGCGCTACTAATGGAGAGAAAGAAAGAGAGAGTTAACTTTTTGACAGCTCGTATTTCGTGCTTACAATGAAAGTGTTACAACCTTTAACGTACATTAAGAGCGATATCAAAGTCGCACGAAATCTCGAAAAGGAAAGAGAAGAAGAAGAAGAAGAAGAAGAAGAAGTAGTAAAAACTTTCTTAAAAGATTTATTTAAGACTTTGAAAAATTCGTTTTATTTAAATCAACAGCGACATATATTTTCTTTTTCAGAGTTAATAATTTATAATTATAGACAGGATGTATGTATATGTCTCTGTGTGTGTATGTGTGTGTGTGTGTCTGTATGTGTGTGTGTGTGTGTGATTAAAACCAGAACAGCATGAATACGAAGTACGAGTAAAGTAAATGGGACGACGCATTCAGAAAATGCGAATCGATAGTAACGTCCACTCTCTTTGCGTGCAAACTGCTGCCCTTTCATCTCCGCCTTCGTGGCTCGCAGGTACGATAACAGTCGGTAAGTACTTGGCACCGGGGTGCAACGTTTTAACGTGCCCCCGATACATTCTTCTCCTCGAGTCGCGTAAAGGATTATATTAAACGAAAGAAACTTATACAGTTGGCGTAAAAATAGTTGACTCGATTGTGATTCAATTCATTTTTAAATCATTTTAAAATCTTACAAAAAACTTTTCATTTTACGCGCTTAAAATAATCAAGTCACTTTCCTCAATGTTATTCTATATGGGAAAAATAGGAAAGAAAATCGAAAAGAGCGAATTAAATCGGATAATTTATCCCAGTGAATATTCGTAATTTGTAATTTCGTCTGTACGGTGAATATTATATGCTAATTATAATTAATAATATTAATAATAACGTACACAGGATACATAATAATTAGATTATAATTTTAAACTCTTTGCTTGATGATAAACGGAATCAACTAATACGTTCAATAATGATTTTTCAATGATTACCAACATATATATATATATATGTGTGTGTGTGTGTGTGTGTGTGTGTGTGTGTGTGTGTGTGTGTGTGTGTGTGTGTGTGTGTGTGTGTGTGTGTGTGTGTGTGTGTGTGTGTGAGCATATATATATATACATATATATAGTCCTTCGTGCATAAAGAGAATGGGAAAATAAAGTGCGGAAACTAATCGGTGGCTGTTATACGTCGATGTTTCCACAGCGAGAGACCAAAAATACATGACTTCTGCATACTCGGCACACCCATCGAGCGCATAAAACGCGCACTTGACTGCGAGCGGAGGAAAGTGCTCGAGAGGATGCGCGCCTTTGTGAATACTTTTCTTCCGCTAGACCACTCGTACGGACAACAAACGAGCAAGTGCAAGCGGCCGAGTACCACCAGGTTCTTTTAGTTTTAAAACTTTGCTCGCGAATCGCCTCTATTTCTATTCTCTTTACTCTTTCTCTCTCTTTCTCTCTCTCCCTTTCTTTCTTCCTTCGTTTTTTTTCTTTTTCTTTTTCCTTTTCTACAATTTTTCCCCTTCTCTCTCTCTCTCTCTCTCTTTCTCTCATTCAGCCGCCGCTGTTATAAAAGTTGAATTACATTCCTCGTCTAGGGCCCTTCAGGAGTACTTTTCGAGCGCTTTACATATATCGTAGCTCTCGTAGCAGAAGGAGCACCTCCGACTGCTTCACTGCCGGCAAACATCGCCCTCTCATAATTGGGCGACCGAAAGAAAAACTCGAACTTTTCGTGACGATGAAATCGCCGCTCCATCGACGTCGGATTTAATCCGAATTAAACTGACTTATCGCTCGTTCATATTTCACGATAACACTCTTGCTCGACCGTAAAAGAAAAAGAAAAAGGAAAAGTGAGAGAGAGAGAGAGAGAGAGAGAGAGAGAGGGAGACAGAAAGCATGGGGGAGGGAGAAAGAAAGGGAAAGAGAGAAAGAGAAAGAGAAAGAGAAAAAAGATTAGATTTATCGTTCACATCGTATATCGTAAGAATTACACGCGAAACGCGTTCGCTCTTATTCATTACTCTGCTTGGAATCTGGTTTTACGTTGCGGACGAATAATTCATACAAGCAGGAGCGTAGGATTAGGTCCCAATAAATGTGCATTTCCTAGAAAGAAAAGAAACGAAGGACTAAAGTATTCAAATATAACGAATTGAGTAATTGTTGCGATAAAGAAAGAATAAATTTGTACTATCATAGAATCTATGATAGTAAAAGTATGATGGCAATGGAAAAAAAAATAATAATAGCTAAGATCAAACATACTTACCTATATAAAGTTCATTGCTCATCAATTTTATAAATCGTTTCTCTGATTAAACGTTGGAACGAGCGAGCCTTCGTTATAACTATTATTACCATTATCACTATTATTATTATTGTACAAAGCCGGCGTGTAACAACGATGAATTATCATCTTGTTCCACGTAGCATACGAGAAACGATTGAGCCGTTTCGAATTTAGCTCGTTGCAGCTGCATGCACCACGAGCACGTGCAGTGCGACGAAGGCGAACCGTCTGAAGTAGATCGCGCGTAACAGCTCGCATTGTACATACCATTAAGTAATCGTGTCTCCTACTTTCTGTTTCATCGAGTTACGTCATTCTTTGAGTCGAAGTAGTCGACGAGAGGAGACAAACAATTATACTTTGACGGGATTATAAAGATGAGACGCATTCGCGGTGGTCGTTACTTCTTTTCAGAAATTACAAAGAAGAGAAGAAGGCAAATAAAAAAATAAACAAAAAAAAAAAGAAAGCCAAGAGGAATCCACGCGTTTCAAACCACCCCGAAGCATGGTACGAGACAAACGGCTCGATTTGTCATAGCTATTTCTGAGGTTTCTTCGTTGCATGCACGTACGTTTGAATTTTCTTCTTTCTTTTTTTTCCTTTGTTCTTTTTTTTTCTTTTTTTTTTCTTTTCCTTTTTCTTTTGTCGATCCTTTAACATACCTTAAATATTTAATGTATCTTCCACTCGAAACAGTCAGAAATGGACAATAAAATTCATAACTTTAAGAGTAGGTAATTGATTTTTACGATGCCGATTTTATTTCTACCGAATAATTTAACGAGATGTAATATTTTTGAAAGGCATATAAAAGTAAGTAATAAACGAGGATGAACGCTGAGCAGTTTAACAAGATTGAATAGACCGCTCGTCAAATTTATCGAATTCTATCAAGCATTATTATACCGGAAAATAAGTATCTACTACGTGTCGTATTGAGTTTGCATAGGAAACGTGAACATTTTGATTCGAGCCAGTCCTTACTTATATTTATACATTTCCATTTTAACCGCATCTCCGACATAACGTTCCCTTCGAACATTGAAACGAAGAGAGAGAGAGAGAGAGAGAGAGAGAGAGAGAGGGAGAGAGATAAAGGGAGAGGGAGCGAATATCACGGAACGGTATTTAACTCGTTCCTGACCGGTCTTTATTCCTTCAGAAAAGCCTGGGTATATGTATATATCGAGAGCATCTTACCGTTGGTATCCCTTGCTGTTTCTAATAGCAAACACGTTTGTGCGAATCCTGCGATCCGTGCATTCTCGATCTCGCAAGCTGCACCGTGTTACACGGTAGCGCACGTTCCTGTTTTTCTGTGTATATATATCGGATAAAGAGAAAGAGAAAGAGAAAGAGAGAAGGGGAAAGAAAAAGAAAGAGAGAGAGAGAGAGAGAGAGAGAGAGAGAGTTCAGGCTCATGGTCGTGTTTACCTCGCATTAAGTCGAACAGTCGCATCTTGCTTGGCCGCGGAAACTTCTCTCTCTCTTTCTCTCTCTCTCTCTCTCTCTTTCTCTGTCTCTCTCTCTCTCTCTCTCTCTCTCTTTCTCTTTCTCTCCCTCTTTCTCCCTCCCTCTCTTTCTATTTATCTCCTTCTATCTCTATCTCTTTCGTTCCCACACAAAGCAACGGAGGAGCATACAAATGCAGGGATCTGCACGCTCCTCTATGCGTTCCACGTGCACGCGGTGCACACCGACCGTACGGCGCATCGAGATAATAACGCTCGAGCCTTATTGAGAGATCGCAATAAAGCGTGCATCATGTTTTACAGCGTACGAGCGTACGCCAAGATTACGTTCAAGATTTCGTGTCGCGCGAGGTAATACGTACGAAGGTATCGATGAAAATGAAGAGGATATCAGAGAGAAGGAGAGATGGGTACAAAAAAGACTTTTACGAAAATAAATTATTATAAGAAAAAAAAGAAAGAAAGAGAGAGAGAGAGAGACAGAGAGAGAACCAGTACATCATGTACTTAAACGAGAGCTGATTTTAACGTCACGAAACGACGTATTGATATTTATGGGAATATCAGTGATTTTGCAATTTTTACGTGCATTATTTTCTTGTTGTAAGAAATTTCATCGAAACGTTTCTCTTCTTTTTTTTTATTTTTTATTTTTTTCTTTTTCTTAGACAAAACCGTTTCAATTGCCGAGAAGGTATTCACGAACGTACGAAATTTATAATCGTTCGCGAATTCAATTAACGCCGGTCCATTGCGAGGGTTGCAAAGGGTGAAAGTGATGGAAAGGGGGGAGAAAAGCGGAACTTTAACGACATTGTAATTAAAGTTTTAGAATCGAAATTTCTGAAGGCTCGAGAGGCTTCTCGAAAAAGAGAAACGTGACGCGTATACTTTGTATTTCTGTCTTTCTCTTGTTCGATGATTAGTGGGACTTAAATTGGAAGAAGAGAGAGAGAAAGAGAGAGAGAAGAGAAAGAGAAAGAGAAGAGAGAAAGAGGAAGATAAAGAAAAAGAGAGAGCTCCGTGTCACGAACGAGAAACGCGAACATGGCATTTCATTCAGTCAGAGAAATTGGAATAAAATTATAGTGCAACTCAATTAACCACTAACAAATATTTAATTACAAACGCAAATCCTCCATTCTCCTTTTCGACTGTGCTACCAGAAGGGTAAACGAGGAAAAGGACGCATAGGGAGGGTTCGAAAGCCATTTGGGACCCGAGCTTTCGTGTTGCTGCATTTCGTTTCGTCTATACCTCTCTTTTTTGAATGCAACATTTTACGCTAGTCGTTGTTCAGAGAAAATAAAGCACCTGCCATATGCTTTTCCTTCCTTTCCCAACCTCTCCACATCGTTTCTTCCTTTCTGCTTTCCTTTCTTTCGATCGCACGAAATTCCTATTTCCGCGATTATTCGTGATCATTTCTCTTCACCAGACCCCTCTAGAAATGAATTCTATCCGTGAGACAAGGGAATAGTACAAAGGAGAAAACGATTGAATTAACGTTCCTAGAAAGTATTTGCTTCTCCCTCTTCCTTCTCTCTCTCTCTCTCTCTCTCTCTCTCTCTCTCTCTCTCTCTCTCTCTATCTATCTATCTATCTATCTATATTTATATCTCCCTCTCTCTCATTTTGTCTCGTTATTATAAAGTAATAAATTTCTCTCTACCGTAGCGTTTCTTTCAGGTGTCCCGCGATAATTCATCGGCTGTACGTGTTCACAATAGATCGCAGATTTCTCTAACACGGAAAGATTATCGATCAGTATCTACATACATACATATATATATATATATATATATATATATATATATATAGATTGTATATATATATATATATATATATATATATATATATAGATTGTATATATATATATATATATATATATATATATATATAATATATGTGTATCTATCTACATATATTTCATAATTTCAAGTTAAATCTTTCGTACAATATAAGATCTCTGACGAATGATCGATCTTCCTGTCGACTTTCCTTTCCGTTTTTTCTTCTTTAATAGAAAAAGAAATAAAATGCAGAAAATATATAGCCCTGATGCAAATCTTGTCTCCTACGGTACGAAAGCTGATGCAAATTATCCATCTACACGAGAACGTACAGAGAGATATAATTATTGAATTATGGAACGGGCTCGTGTTTATCGAAACAGTTCGGATGAACCATTGCTAGTGGTAATCGTGTGGTGAGATGATTCACAGGCGATTTATTTTGAAGCAACCTGTGGATATACATACATACTGCCTCCGCGTCCGTACTAAGTGCATAGTTGAGAATTTTACAAAGCAGTACCGGTTAGACGGGCTAGCCTTCGGCTTGCGCGAGCTCGCTTACGATTCCCTTTGGCCGGCAGGTGCACTGTGCCAGTGCGAACTCGCGGATATTAGAGGCTCCTTCGGTCTCTTTCTTTCTCTCTCTCTCTATCTCTCTCTTTCTACCTCTATATCCCTTTCTATCTTTCTGGTATTCCATCCTTTTATGTCCTCCCAATTCATTCTTTCTTTTTCCGTTCTTTTTCATCGATCTACCTTCCTCACAATAACATTTTATCTTCTTTGAATAGTTTCTGCTCTTATCTAATTCAGCCAAGGTAACGATATATTTTCTTCGTTTCAATCATGACCCGTCAGATTTCAATCTCTTCTTCTCAGTCTCTTACGATTACAATGTCATCGGTTGTGTCACTTTATTCTCTCTCTCTCTCTCTCTCTCTCTCTCTCTCTCTCTCTCTCTTTCTTTTTTCATTATTGATCTCCAATAAGTTTTTAATCAACGATACGTCGACTGGATAAATGTAAGAAGAAAGTCTCTTTAGGTCTCTTATCTCAATCACCATGTGAAATTTCTCTCCTTACCATTGAGCTTCGTGATATTTCCGTATCCTATTGAACCCGAAAGCCAGGTTCGTGAGTCTGTCATGCTCGGTGAGTTTCGCGATTTGCGTTTGCCTAGTGGCTCCTTTTCAGTGGCTCCGTTCGCGATCGTAAGCATATCTTTGACCAAGATCGAATTCCATACCGTAGCAAACGGCTACTCTACAGAGATTGCTTGCTCATTGCTCTCTCTCTCTCTCTCTCTCTCTCTCTTTGTGTGTGTGTGTTTGTGTATGTATATATATATATATATATATATCTCTGTCTGTATATGATCTACGTTTCTGCACGTCAAACGAGCAGTCACGAGTAGGCTAACCGCGATACGCACAGGCAAAACGTCATGAAGGCAAATGCTCTCCGGGTATTTTCGAAAATACGTATGTTATTAGAGGTATATGCTTGAATTAGCTCTCAACCTCGTCGAATCGTTTGAATAGTTTGCGAGGGAGATAAAGAGAGACGATCTATCGTTTCAAGGAGAGAATAGAAATGAAGGCAGACGGAGAAAAAGACAGTGGGAAATATTTCGTCTGGGTCGCGTGCTAAAATAAAAATATTGAATATCTATTTTCGTCTGGTGGCTATCGTTGAAAGATTGACAAAATGATAACATAGTCTGCTTCGTCAAAGGAACTGCTCGAAGCTTTGCGTTCTCTCTTTCGACAATAAGCGATTGATTTATTTATTTATTTTTTTTTTTTTAATCTTTTAAACATTTACAAATTTTATCAAAGTTGTATTATCTCTTGATGGATAATTTTCTATTAGACGAGAAAGCATAAATAAAAACTTTAAAATGTTGGTACATGTAAAATGATAAACATGATAAAACCATTTGAAAAGCAAATCATCGTTTTTGAAGTTTCATAAAAGCGTTTACGAAAGAAAGTAATACTTATTTATTTCGCTTTACATTATAAGACGATTCTTCTTAAAGAATCTTGAAAGGAGAAAACAAGAACATCTTAGAGATATCACAGATCTATCGAAAGTTTCTTTATCGTACCTTTCAAGAAAAATACGAGAAAAAAATGTAAAAACTAAGGCGTAAAATGACAAAGTACTTTTTCTCGCTAGAAACATCACGATTTATTCTCGAATGCGTCATCCCAAATCCTATCTGATTTTCTCGACTGTTGTCAAAGGAATATCCTGAAATCTGCATCGAAATTGCCAGATCCGCGAGTCCGAGTCGACTTTAATATAGAGTATCTAGGATAAAGAAAGAGAGAGAGAAAGAGAGGGAGAGAGACATTGAGAAAATAGACACAAACAGAGAACGTCGGGTATATAACAATCTTGTCGGAGATCCTCTAAGAAAGAAGGAGAGGTGTCAAGAAGCAAAAGAGAAGAAGAAAAGAGAAAGAAAATGAACAAAAAAGAATAAAATAAAAAGGATTGGGATTGGAGAAGGAAAAAAGAAAAATTGCACGTTGTCGGCTCGAGGACGAACCACCAGCGTGGATGAATATCCGGCGTCGATGGTGGGTGGAAGTTAGTGGTGGAAGAAAGAAGAAGGAAAAGAGAGAAAGAAGAAAAAGAGAAACGGAAGGAGAACGGGTGGAAAGGGGAAAAGAAGAAGGGTCGTTAATAAACCTTAGTTATGCGTTCGAAGAGCCGCGAGCCGCTCAACCGTCTAATCTCTTTTATCCACACTCATTACTTACGCAGTGGTGCTCATATCTTTCGTATTGTATTTCAGACTTATTCTGAGAGAGAAAGAAAAGAAGAGAGAAAGACAGTGAGATCTTTTCTCTCTCTCTCTCTCTCTCTCTCTCTCTCTCTCTCTCTCTCTCTTTCTCTCTCTCTTTCTCTCGCACGCACGCAATGCTGCAATAAAATGCGGAAGGCGTTGGGAAACGTATTATGACCGCATATAGTGCGTTTGACTGATTCATTATCGTCGCCATTCTCAACGTACCACCGGCAAGGATAAACTTCTCAAGTTTCAGCAACCGTGAGATGAGTAATTTGCGATACGTCTGCCACGAACGTCGATGCGGCTTATGCGGTTGTGCCTCTGGAAATCCGGACTAGAGCGACTACTTCCCGCGAACGAATAAGTCGCGTGAACCTCTTGGCGAATAATCGAGATCTACGTCGAACTTAATCCTCTTTATTTCATCCATCATCACGTTTCCATCATAAAAATTCTAATGATAGTGTTATATTTTTCGTCGTTAAAAGAAAAAGAAAAAAGAAAAAATAGAGACGTAAAAGAAGAGAAATTGTTGTAAAATTTAATGGAAAATGATAAATCATCGAAATTTCGTATAAAACTCATCGGGGTTTATTTTTTCTTTTTTTTTTACTCTTTTGAAAGACCCATCATACATTTGCTGACGTACGATGAGTGACAAATCGTCGAAATGAAAGTGGAAATAAGATAAAGACAGATAGAGAAAGGTAACGAGAGTACTACCTTGGATCTGTAATCTACGCATTGTTATCGTCTTTCCTCATTGGTTTCACACGGGCGAACGGTTCTAACCATTCCGTCGATCCTATCAGATCTAACTATCGGCTTGTGAGAATCGATGTCGTGTTTCTAACGTCTGCTCAATTCGACCACCAAAACTTCGATCGACTTTAAAGGATTCTCAAGATCGACGGATATCGTCGGTCCAAACTTATAAAAGTTCTCGATTTCCTCGTAAAATCTCTGGGTCTTGTGGTTCGACCCTGTTTTACTACTCTTTTTCTTGGATATACGAGATTCCTGATATATATCAATCGATTTTTCGTTTAATGTGGGATTAAAAAGTAAAAAGGAAAAAATAAAAAATCGACGATATCTCCGACAGTAATTATATATTTTTATAAGATGAATGTATATTTTGGAAAAAGACGAATCCAGTTGCTTAATATAGATTGAACGTATTTGTCGTCTAGCTTTTCACGAAAACATATAAAACGTCTGTCGAACAAAGACAACGAAACATTTTTAATAAAACCTTTGACCTCTCCGATCGAGTTCACCTTTTCGCATCCTCGATTTATCGCAAAACGTTGTGTGTCGAGCGAACTCTCTTTGATGCCGATTATTCGACTCAGTTTTACACTTCATGTGTATTCAAATCCCGTAGTAGCTTTTATTAAAAAGCCTTATTAAAAATCGAATATGTAGTTGAGAACTTACTGTTACGGAGAATTTTGTAAACTTTGCTATAGAAAGCTTTGTTTCGTAGAAATGGAATAGAATTGAATAAGACATATTTTATGTAAGAAAATTAAGATCAAAACGTGAGAATAAAATAGTTAGATACGTAACAAAAATTCATTATCAATACAAACTTGTTTGTATTAGATTCATTAAAAAGATATCAGATCGATCTCATTCTCTTTCTCTCTCTTTCTCTTTCGTTGTTAAAAATAGTTGGAGGCTCAGAGTCTGGACGAAATTAGATCTTCTTTAAAAATAGTTGGCCTTCTGAAAACGAAATAGCAGTAGACGTTTATCGGACAGAAAGGAGAGAAGGAAAGAAATAGAAGAGAGGAGGCACTTCGACGTTAGTAGAATCGCATCGGAACGTTGTTCAAGCTCGATAACCCGAGGGGTTAATACCAAGTGAGTGCAAGGAAAACGCTTGGTACGGAACCCCCATCGACTTCTGGCTTCCTTCGCTCGACTTGCTTCGTCTTCCGTATCTTTTACAGCAGATGGATTACGTCTCTGGACCGAGAGCAAGGATCAAAGCGGGTAGTGCACCCGTAACTCTCGAGCCAGATTCGGTAGAGAAACTCTTTCGAAATAAGAAACTTCTGATCTCGCCATCGTATCTTCTCGGTGCTGCTTTGCTCGTGATAACCTTAGAAATTAATTCCTCTTCGAGTAAGAGATAGTTGATCACCAATGCGCATACATACACACACACACACACACACATTGATAACCATTCATCATGATCTTCGTGTATCTCTTAACTTCTCTTCGAAATTCACACTAAGTGAGATCGACTGGTTAAAGATAAAAGGTAATTTTCTAAACCGATACCATCGATATAAGATAAAGCTAATGATAATTAATTATCAAAAAAAAAAAAAAATCGTAAGGAAAGTTTATTATTTGTTTCGTTCGTAAGACCTTCGATCTGGAAAAAGGATCGTTTTAGCGTGTTCCACTAACACCTAAAGAAGTACTGACCTCGATGAATCTGTCCGTACTTTAATAAGGAAGAAAATTTCAAGAGAAATGGAGAACCACTGATACATAATAACGCACGCTTTTGGCTTATGCATGGAATATCTTACCGCAAGGGAGATCATGGTCGTCGTGTTGAGGGGTAGAGGGAGGAAGGTTAGGTAGATTTGATGCAGGAAAAGGGGAGAAGGTAGAGAGTAAGGGTAGAGAGAAGAAGAAGAGAGAAAGAGAGAAAGGAAGGAGGAGGAGGAAAAGGAGGAGGAGGAGGAGGAGGATGGCAGTCGACGGCATATAGTACATACGAGTGCTCCTTTGACCTTTGACGAGAACGAATTACCCAGCCGTGAGAGAAGCGTACCTGTCTCGAGCTATTATGGGTAGTCTCGTTTACACCGCGCACTACTCCAGGCATACACGTATGTCGAATTAAGTAGCTCCCGCTTAGTTTTATCCGGTGCCCTCCCCCATCTTGAAAGACGATCCCCGTCAACAAGAATTCGCCGTTGTGCTCGTTAGCCACGTACGGACGATTAATATCGCGGTTTTCAATCTACCGAGAAACAAGATCTCTTTCTCTCTTTCTCTCTTTCTCTTTCTCTCTCTTTCTCTCTCTCTCTCTCTCTCTCTCTCTCTCTCTCTCTCTCTCTCTCTCTCTCTCTCTCTTTCTCTCGCCCGAAGGATGATGACTCCTCTGAGAGAAGTTTACTTTAAGTTAAAAGGGAGAAAAAGAAGAAAAGGAACATATTTCGCGTTTTTACGCTCATCTCAGTGAGATACAATCGCTCGTTTAACGTCCAAGTAGTCGATGGAAGACAGATTTATTATAGCGGACGGGAGGATGCAACACAAGTTGTTACACGGATAGGTGTCCCAGCATCTTACACTCTTTCTCTCTCTCTCTCTCTCTCTCTCTCTCTCTCTCTCTCTCTCTCTCTCTCTCTCTCCCTTTTTCTTCCGACGAGATTTTCTCGACGTTTAAAGAGATAATACCGGTTAAAAAGTGGTCTTTAAAGGATAAACGCTTTTAGCGTGTTTTAAGCCTAAGGAGAGCACCCCGATTCGAGATGAATCGTCGTCGTAATTGGACGTTCTTTTTTTAATCTTCGAAAAGAGATTACGGAAGTATCGTCGATTTTTTCTTTTCTCTCTTATATAATATATATATATATACATACATATATATATATATATATATATATATATATATATAAAATTCTCTCTTTCTCCTTTTCTCTTTCTTTCTCGTATCGTTTATTACGTCGATTTATCTTCAGGCAGTGCGACGAATCAAGGAGAAAAAAAAAGAGTAAGACGAGAATTTAATTAAATCCTAAGAAGGTACAAAAGAGAGATTGTACGAGGGACTATAGGAAGATATGCCCGGTTAGGATCTTTCGAAAGGTGAGCGATCACTCACCGTGGAAGACGGTGGCTCTCGGACCTTCTATTCCTCGTCCTTTCGTGCTACGACAGCTGACTTTGAAATGTTGCACCCGTCCGACAGGCCTGTCATCCGGTCGACTTGTTACAGCTTGAACAACCGGCAGGCACGTACGAAAATACACACATCTACGCGCCGAGACTAATATGTTTCTTTTCGCGCCACCGTGACCGACTTATTTCGAATAAATTATCGCCTCGTGCGTTGTGTCCGACTACGACGAACGAAAGGAACTCTTAAAAAATTTACAAAAAACCCTTTTGCTCTCGTCTTCGTTTCCGTTCGAAAAGAAAAGAGAAAAAACAAGAAAAAGATAAAAAAAAAGAAAAAATAAGAAAAAAGAAAAAGATAAAAAGGAAAAGAAAAGAAAATATAGGACGTTGATATATCTTGTAGATAGTAAAATAACGAGTTTCTCGAGATAATTTTTTGTCGAGCCAAATGGACCGAGACAATAATTTGATTAGATTCACGACGGGATATAATAAGGTTCGATAAGTAATACCGTGATAGATTCAATGCAGTTTCTCCCCTTAATATCACCGTCGAGTGGCGTATAATTAGAGATACGATTATCATACTCGATCTTTGGCAACGATTTAAGGTAATGCTCGCAGCGGGACGAAAGAAATCTCGACTTGTTTCATGGATAAAAAGAAAGGAGAGAAAGAGTGAGAGAGAGAGAGAGAGAGAGAGATTCAAACCACCTGGACAGCGTGATTCAATTTGTTCTCCTTCCAAGCGTACTCGAATAATAATAATTCATCGAGTTCCCCGTGTGGTACACACGTTACGACCGAAATAGCGGCGAAAAATCGTGAACTTTCTCTCTCTTTCTCTCTCTCTCTCTCTCTCTCTCTCTTTCTCTTTCTCTTTCTCTTTCTCTTTCTCTTTCTCTTTCTCTTTCTCTCATCTTCTTCCCCATCCGCCGGTATACATATATATCGGCTTTTGCCGCGAGGGCAAGTTTATGCTCGGTTTAAACTTTATGCTCGATTAAGACTCGGTGCATTCGCCGGCAAGCGGATAAAGCGCGACCTAATACCGCCGTCAGTAGCTTCTGGAAATGGAAAAGTCAACGAGCACGACTCTATCGAGAAGATATAGTAGTCTATCGTAACTCTTTCGGGGTGGAATATAAAAAGGAGCTAGTTTCTCTCTTTCTTTATTTCTTTCTATCTCTTTGTCTATCTCCCTTTCCTCTATTTTCCCGGCTCTTGAAAAGAAGTTGAGTGAAACTCTCGTAGCATCGTTGGTGCTTTTGAAGTCGTCGTTATTACGGTAGAGCTAGGTACTGTGGGGATAAAGAAGCCGGTGATTACGTTCTTAACGCGAAACCACTACTACAAGTACGTTTCTTCGTAGCACAAACCGTTTGCGCTTTTAATTTCGATACTATCACTTGGTACGCGTCCATCAGCAAGAGGAGACAAAAGGAAGAAGTATTTAGTACACATGTATCTACTTGCCTCGAGAACGACTACTTCCGTTCAGGTAGCTCTTAAAAAGAGAGAGAGAGAGAGAAAGAGAGAGAGAGAAAGAGTTCTTATTTCATCGTGGCTCAAGCAGGATTAATCGTTCATCTCGTAACTAAACACTATCAAGCCACGTATAATGCCAATATCCACGAGCGACTTAGGTTCATATTCCGACGCACGGCATCGAGCACGAATTCACCGAGGGTGAAGCAGAAACGTCTGTTTACACGGTACACAAGCGAGAATTACCAAATCCCATCGATTTCGTTTTAGCCAGGATGTGCGCGTGCGAACTCTTACGTGCTTCCCTATCCTATCTTATCCTACCGTATCCTATACTCTACTATCCTATCCTATCCTATCCTATCCTATCCTATACTACTACCTCATTGTGATCCTGCACTCGACACGTTCTGAAAGGAAGCTCTCGAATCGATCGATCCTCGAATAAAATCGTATTCTGCAATCGGACCATTTGCATAATGTCATTCGAACTAAAATTCTCTATAACGAGTGTATATCATTTATTTTTCTTTATCCCTTTCTCATCTCTCTTTCTCTCTCTCTCTCTTTCATTTTTCTTTTCTCTTTTTCCATCTGTTTTATCTTCTTCTTTCTTCTTTTTCTCTTAGAAAATCAGACATTTTTCTTCGCTTAAAAATACATTCGCGAATTGTAGATTTGTATTAAGAATGGAGAAAGAATGGATGGGAGAAGAAGATCATGGAACGATATTTGTAATACTCGAAATTGCGAAAAGAAGTGAGCAAATGTATCGTAAAGTTCTCGCTTACGGACAGCTGCTGTCTGGCCGTTCGAAATTTGTGAGCCTTTAATCTCGGAACAGAATGCTGCTCTCTGACCAAATTATTCGACGCGAAGCTTGGGTTAAATCGTAAAGCCAAGCAAATGATAGGTTCCTCGTGAGTCTGCGGTGAGTCGAAGAATTTGCATATATATCCGGCTACAGTTTCAAGCTTCCCGGCTCTTGTCGAAGAGCTTGTCGATGATCCCTTGACGTGTTCAATGCCGTCGCTTCTTCATATTTCTCTTCTCTTCTCTTCTCTTCTCTTCTCTTCTCTTTTCCATTTCTTCCTTTCTTGCTCTCTCGATCCTCTCCTGTTTCTCCTCATCTTCTATCTCCTTCTTGTTCTTCTTCTTTCGATCCTCCTCCAGACCTACGTCTTCCACCATCGGCTGGGAAGTTCTCGAGTGCGCCATTTATAAATACAAACTCGCCTGGTCGTCTTTCGCGAATCGCACGTGGCTCCTCCTCGTTGCTCTTCGAACAACCGGCTCGTTGAACTCCTGAGAGGGCGGCACTCGAGGCTGCGAGAGGTCGATCACCGTCGATTATCGTACCATGAATCGTACTACGGGCCAAATACAACGGGTGTCCTAAGAATTCAAATTTGACCGGTCGACTTGTATAATAAATTTTCTTTTTCTTTTTTTTTCTTTTTTCTATTTACTATAAAATCATGTCGCGTTTTTGAAAATCAGGCGCGATTACTAATGTATTTCCATGACATTAGTGCTGACGATCGTGCTCGAGACAATTATTTATCACCGGTATACGTTCTGAACATAAACTTAACGATGGCGTCGCGTAAATGAGGAGGGCAGAGACGCAATTTCCACGGTTCCTCTTTGTCGGTGAGGGTCGTTCCTCGTGGCCGTCATTAATTAAAGCTTCAAAGTCGTCTACAGGCACCCTCACCCAAATGCGAATGCCTCGGATAGCCGAAAGATCAAGAAAGGCAGCCGCGGGCTGGACGTTATTAACGTGACATAACGCTATAACCGGCTCTGGCCAACTTCGCGAGTGGTAGGTACTAACGCACACTCATATAAAATACGTTTGAGAGCGTATGCGCATCCTTTCCTTGCGCGCTTGTCTCTTACTCGACCCAAAGACGTCGAGAAAAGAGAAAGAGAATCGCAACGGGCTCTATATTTAAAGCAACACCCTCGTACGGCCCCGTGACGGGAAAAGATGCGAATTTTGCACGTGCGACCGATTCGACGAACCGTGCCCGAGGAGTTGCTGCTTAACGAGACCAACAAGGGAGGCTTTCTCTCTTTTACTTTTTTTTTTTTTTTTGCTAAACGAAATGAATATTTAAAAGCGACACGATGTTTTTTCCTTGAAATCGATTAATCTAGATCTCGGTGGAGGGAACAAAAAAAAAGAAAGAAAGAAAAAGGATGCTACCGAGTACTCTTTGCCTCGTCATTATTATTCATATATGAGTATGTATATATACCTACGTACATATATACATTGAATACATATATGCATCCGATCAAGAGAAAAGGAAAACGTAACGCGTATAGATCGAGCGATGTGCACTTCTCGATTTTCCGACGTCAGCTCAAAGGAAACTGTATAACCGAGCTGCAATAAATTTCCGTGCTATTCGCCGACGCGTCCGGAAACTCCAGTTAGAGTTAAGCTCGCACGGTGCTCCCCCTTTTCGGATGCAAATCTCGGTAGAGACACACGGGGCTCAGTCCGCAGTTGTGTGTTTCTACCTGGGAAGCTTCGCTCTGGGGGAAGAGAACGAGTTCGTGTCGTAGCCTTCGTAAAAGCGATATACCGTAGTCATCTACCCTCTCTCATTCTCTCTCTTTCTCTTTCTCTCTCTCTCACTCTTTCTCTCTCTCACTCTTTCTCTCTTTCTCTCTTTCTCTCTCTATATCTCTCGGTCTTTCTCTTCCCGGCATTGACCCACTTCGTGCCATTAAATTAATACGCTATACCGAGCCTCTAACGGCAAGTCCCTTAGGTTGCGACCAAAGTACAGTATCAAACTCGCCGTAGTACTTCGATAATATCGTATCGATAACGAAGGGTGTAAACTACGATGTGTAGGGATTCCTCCATACACGAGAAATTAACTCTATCGATGGTTTAGTATAAAATTATCGTTTTAACGAAATCATCGATTAAATTCGATTAAAAATCGATTAGTTACTGGGCCAAAACTCATTTAATATTGACCATATGATTGGAAAAAGGAAATAAATAATAATCGAAATGTTTTGGTTTCTTAATGAGATTGTTAATAGTATTGTCAAAAAAAGTATTAATAATAATATCACCATATGAATAGTTTCTTTTTTTTATCGTTTCTTTTTGTTTACAATGTTTTCATGTACTTTCAAGAACGAAGTTACATGCATCAGTACACTTGTAAATGTCAGTACACCGCCAACATCTTATTTCTCTACTCGTAATAATTTATAACATTTAATTTCTTTCTCTCTCTCTCTCTCTCTTTTTCTCTCACACTTAGATTTATTAATTAATCTGCATATTCTATTTCATTCGTCCATGTTTATATACTTATATATTAGTTTCAAAGATGATAGCATATTATCTACAATTTCAACATCACAAGCAAAGGATATCGCGATCGTAGAGTCAGAATCTGGGAGGAAGAACATCGTTGCAGCATCCTATACATTTTCTTGTAATCTCTACGTATACATGGCATCGTATTCCGTGAATAATCTCGGAAGGACTACGGAAGGAAGACATCAAAGAAACGGAAGCACAACGATAAAGTACGATATATTCAACAAACGAGCACGTTATAGTACCGTTGAGGATCAGGATTTCACGAAATTATCGTCGACCAAATCCGCTAATGCAGGAAGCCCTTGGTTCCGTTGCAATTACGAGTCCCACGGCGAAAGATGTGCATAGCCATGAGTTTGACCGCTTCCATGTGTACGTAGATATGCGGCTGGATACGGCAGACCACGAGATGATAGGTTCGAACGTGAAATTGACTTCACATAAGCCTATCGCGTTTAATATGCTCTTGATTGGTCCAACCATTACTCGTCTATCTATATAATATT
>NC_060957.1:7475161-7622661 GCF_910589235.1 Vespa crabro
TATAATGTATATGTGTGTGTGTGTATATGTATGTATGTATGTATATACAGACAGTCAAGCACAAACCACGCGTGCAAGTTACACGCTACCAAAATTGCTTTCGAGGGAGCCAGCTCTACGAGGTAACACCTGCCAAACGCATCCAGGATCACCGCTTTTACATTGCCTATACGTTTGACATTTAGATGGGAAAGCGAAATTCGATGCATCTCTCATTCGACCTACTACATACACTTTTTCCATTCTCATTTACAACTTTCAAATTTACATTTCTTTCTAGAATAATCATACGAATTTTGATCCTAATGAGTTACATGTTTTCGTTTATATTTTTTCGTCATAATTAAGTCGCAAATAATTAGAGAAGAAAAATATTAAAATATTCGTCGAATACGAGGAGGTTAGAAAAAATAAAATAAAATAAAATAAAATAAAATAAAATAAATTTGTATATAAATTTTCTCACATAATTCTTTCGCAACATGTAGGAAGATTACCACAAAAAGGTACGATGAAGTATCAACGTCGGCATTAATTAAGATATGCAGGTAAAAGCGGCCTCGCGAGCCAGCAGGTTCACGCGACGATATAATGCGTGAATAGAGGTTTATTTCCTTGACCCTGGAAGCCGATGTCGCATAAAGTAGAGCACGCTCGTCTCCGAGCGTTTTACGACTCGTTCCGTAATACGTTTTTGCGGCTAGGACCCCCCGTGCAATAACATGCAAATATAAGCCAGCCGTAGGGGGTCGGTACGATGCTATCTGCGAGCCTCCAGGAGCAACTCGGCATTTTGCACAATTTTATAAATGGCCCGACGGAGAAAATTATTGTGCCATTAAATCCGCGCCTACTACTGCGAATTTATTTATCGCGTCCTGTATCCCGATCGATGTTCTCGTGGGCTTTTCTTTTTCTCTCTTTCTTTCTTTTCACTCGATTTCGAATGTTGAACAAAGAAAAGGAGAAAAAGAAAAGGGCTCGATATCTCGTCGACAGCAGATTGAAACAGAAGGACGTAAAAAGGTAATCTTTACTCGACCTGGTTGACTTTAACGTGTAAACTCGTTTAAAAAATTATTACAAAGAAGCTACAACACGACTTCTCCTCATTCTGTCTTTTTTTTTTTCTTTACATTTATTACTACCTTCCTTTTATTTTTTCTTTTTTTCTTTTTTTTTTCTTTGCACACATCGCAAGGAATAATGACGGAAAATGTAATTTACACTGGCTTATTACGTTACATAGAAAGAAAGAAGAAAATAAAGGTATGGTGAAATGATCGATAGGCAAATAAGCGTCGATGAACAAGTAGAAGAGGAAAAGGACGAGAAAGAGAGAAGGTAATAGAGCAAGTCCGCGATGGGGACGTTCGTAGACGTTAATGTTAGCGTTAATTAAGCGGGTCGCGTTAACGGTAATTAGACGACGCACGGTGAGAGACGTCGTGTCGTGGCGCCGTTTAGATTTAGACGCCTGATTTCTGAACATGAAAGCACACCGCTACTACCGTCACTGACACGCACCCTTTTAAGTTCCGCTCGTAGCCGCTTCGAGCACGCGCGCGTGCGTGCTTGTTCGCTCGCTCGCTCACTCTTTCCACTTGGTTCCTTCGTTGCCTCGACTCTATACAACGAAATATTTCGTATACACATCCTCCGTGATTTAACAAGCACCGAAATAAGAGAAAGAGGAGGAGTATCGTTTGCGAGCGAATCGTGAGAACCTCAAAGCCCGCAAACAACCTGCGGATTTTTAATCGAAACGAAAGTACTCGCTTCTTCTTCTTATCCAAAAATCGTTCGAAATCCAACGATTCCCAATCGTTGAAAGCAATATGATTATTTGTTTTTTCGTTATTGATTTTTATCTCCATTTCTTTCTTTTATTTTATTTTTTTTTTTTTCCTTGTTGAACGACAACCCCATCCGCATGACTTTCCTCGGAATTTTATCGTCGTAAATGATATCGAATTTGCATTCTCCTCTTGTATCCGAAATACAATTCCATCTCGTTCGTTCTTCCTTCTTTTTATCTTTTTTCCTTTCTTTCTCATTTTTTTTTCTTTCTTTCTTTTTTTTTGTAGAGCGAGACCGGGAATTGTTACAAATATGATTTATTTGCAAAAACGCGCCTGAATTCATAGGTCCTCACTGACGTGTATGTAGATACATATATGTATATCTATATATATATATATATATATATATATATATATATATATATATATATACACATATATATGTTGCATTGAGAGGGCTGTTCCATTGTTCCAATTTGATAGAATGCATTTTTTTTTCTAGAGAAGATAGTGGCGGACGATAGGTCGGTTAGGTCGTATAAACTTTTATATGTTTGATATCAAGAGAGAGAGAGAGAGAGAGAGAAAGAGAGAGAGAGAGAGAGAGAGTAGTAGTAGTAGTAGTAGTAGTAGTAGTAGAAATTGATTTTTTTAAATAAAAGTTGTTACTCCGAATGAAAATTTGTAATAACTTTCAACAATTTCAATCTTTATATATACTAATTATTGATCATTGGCGAATACAGTCTCATAGAAAGTAAGAATCTTATTTGGATCAAGGAAAAAAAGGGATTAAAGAAGCCGCGAGGCGTTAAAGAGCGCTTGTTGGTGAACGACGAAGGATGTGTGTGCCATAAACGGCCGCGAAAGGATACTGGACCGACGTAGCCCACGCGGAATCCCATTAATTGCATTTTATGCGACCACGACAGGTGGAACGGCTCGTTAGGGGCCCACGCTTGCTCCTTCTTTCTCTCTCTCTCTCTCTTTCTCTGTCTTCGTCGACCCGCCGACGTCGATGCGTCTACTAGATTATGAGAATAATTGCATGGCGTATACGACCGCGTAAAGATCCTTGAGAGAGATCGATACAACGACTACAACGAAGAAGAAGAAAAAGAAGAGAGAAAGATGGTAGGCGGATTACGCGAGAAGTCACTTTACTTTACATGGCGTTGAAAAAAGATATTCTCAATTTTTTAAAAGGTTAATGGTACTGCCTACTCATCTTAATAAACGAAATTGCATAAATATTTGATATTATTATTGAAACAATAACATTTTATGTTTTACAAGATCCAAACTAGTTTTCAATTAAATACAATTTTATATCATGAGCACATCAATTGATATGAAAATATTGCAGATATAATCGTCTTGATTAAAAATCGTTAAAGTTTTAGGATAAAACTTTTTTCGATAGCCTGTATATTATTTTTATCTATTTTCAATTTCTTTTTTTTTTTTAACATAGTATTAACCTTCGGTCGATTACCCTACCTTGTCCATTATTATGTCTACCAACTTGCCTTATTCTCTCTCGACAGCTCGCCGACAATTCGTTCCGCAATTTTCACCGCGGTCGAAAGGCTAGGAGTACACTGAGCAATTACAATCTTTTTTGGCCCGCTTCTCGAGCAATTAAACGAAAAGCTTCGCGAGCCGGAAGTACGAGCACGTGCGGAGCGCGTTTATGTTCTCTTTCTCTTTCTTTCTCTCTCTCTCTCTCTCACTCTCCCTCTCCCTCTCTCTCTCTCTCTCTCTCTCTCTCTTTCTCTCTCATTCTCTCACTCTTTCTCTCTTTCTCCGCGAAAACCTTTCTAGAATTTCTCGACACGAAAGGACCACCTAGAAAACGGTCCAACCTAGCACGATTTTTTCTTTTACTTTTACTTCCCTTTTTTCCTTTCCATTCTCTTGGCCTCTACCATTCCACGTTTTGCTTCAATGTTCGTTGAATAACGTGCTATTACTATTACCATTATTATTACTATTATTACTTTCAGTATGACTTTTATTTTTATTATTATCGTTATTATAAAAGCGTCGGTCCAACAAGAGCGTCGAATCGTTAGATATGAAATAAAAATAGAAAGAAAAAAAAATTGTTCGAAGTTCTTTGTGTAGAAATGTGTTGTATGGCGAAAAAGCGGTTACGCACGAAAAAACAAGCGCGGCTTTCCATGGAGAGCCAACGTTCTTGTTTCACGTCGTGCAAAAGGTCGTTGACGAAGTATCGTCGTCGTCGTCGTCGTCGTCGTCGTCATCGTCGTTGTCGTCGTCGTTGTCGTCGTCGTCGTCGTCGTCGTCGTCGAGTTGCTGAAAGAGAGGCTCTTCCGTTGGCACCGACGAGCAAGAGAAACATTCGTCGACGATAGTTTTTAGCTTGAAAATTCGATCCGTCCCATAACGTGCCGCGGGAAATATTCGCGAAAAAAAAAGAACAAATATTTTTTAAGGAAAAATAGACGAGAATGGTTTCGTTCTCGTTTTACGTACGTATTCGTTTGCAGTGACACGTTACTATGAGTTCTCGACGTTTCATTTTATATTTTTTACCCTCCTTTTTTTCCCTTTTTTCTTTTTTTGTAATACACATGCCAAGTACGCATCCTATTTATCTCGCGAATATACATAGATATAATATATGTATACATATATATCTATATAAGCGTATTTCAACTTATTACACGCTTTCATTAAGCCACCATATCATAGTGGCGTTCTCGGGAGACTAAACGCAGTACGTATATATGTACAGACATCGTTTTTGCATTCTTCAATGAATTTTTCTTTGGACCGTCTCTCTTCAAGATAAATCATCGGCGAAAAGCGCGGCTTGTAGCTTGTCAATTTACAGCAACGGCGAACACGTTCGACATCAATAAAATCTTCTCGCTCGTCGCGGACGAGTCGGAGCAAGTCGCAATCGAGGCTATTCGCTCGAAAGGCTGTGGCTCGCGATCGTCAAGAGAAAGAGAGAAAGAGAGAAAGAGAGAGATAGAAAGATAGAGAGATAGAGAGAGGGAGAGAGAGAGAGAGGGACGAGTGCAACGCGTAGGAGGGATCGTATATTTCCTATTACCGTATTGCAACGTTGATATTTGCGCGAACGTTCCGCCGGTGCTGGCACGAACTTCTACGCAGATCGTGCGTAACATTTATCCACGTCTGACCCCGGCACGAGAGTTCACGCGAGGTGTGCCGTGCTCTCTCTTGCTCACTCTCGTTTCTATGTATACCTACAGGATCGTGTGTCGCATATTTTAGTCTACCCGTGGAACAGTAATAACTCTGGTAATAACTCTAACTCTGTATCGCACGAAAGAAGAGAGTAAGAGAGAGAGAGAGAGAAAGAGAGAGAGAGAGAGAGAGAGAGAGAGAGAGAGAGATGAAGGAGGGGAAAGGGGTTAGTAAGAGAAAGAAAAAAGATCGAAAGAATGGAAAGAGAAAGAAATTAAGAGAGAATAAGAGAATAAAAGGACATAGAAAAATGAGCTACGATAATTGTACCATTGAATATTACATATTACTACCCTAGGAAAGATATTTATGTATGACAAAATAAGAGATGGATACTCCGTTAGATATGTTTCCAGATAAACACTACATTCTTGGTAGCAAGAACATAATATCATTTAACATATTTACCAACCTGCGATGTAATTGCTAATTAGTCGCTTTTTAAACGTTTATCATCGTCTCCCAGAGAAATTCTCCGGCCACGCTAGTTATATTCTATTTCCCTCAAACGAACGAATGAACGAACACCTATAAGCGTTTCGCCATGTCGTTCGCCTTGATACTTTTATTTTTGCGAGCAGAACACGGATTCGAATCGCGCGATTTATCGATTCGACGCTCGACCGTAATTCTCCTCTTTTTTTTTTCTTTTTCTCTTTTTTCGTTTTATTTTTATTTTTAAACGACGATTCGTGGGAGAAACTCGGCGATGAATTTATCGCGTCGTGATCCTCGGAAAGTGAGAGAGAGAGAGAGATAGAGTGAGAGAAAGAGAGAGATGGAAAGATAGAGAGAGAGAGAGAGAGAGAGAGAGAGAGAGAGAGAGTGAGGAGACGAAAAGAGAGGAAGAAGTGTGGGAGCATCGTTCTAAATCGAGTCGAGCACGTTCCCATTCGCGCTGATCGCACCGTTTTATCGAACTCTTCCATTCTCTCTCTCTCTCTCTCTCTCTCTCTCTTTCTTTCTCTCTCTCCTTTATCTGTCTTGAGAAAGAGAGAAAGAAAAAAAAGGTGTTATCAAGATCTACGAGAAACGTGATAAAAGTCAGACTCGTGTATGGTATGTATAGAGAGCTATAGTCGATAAAACGACGATCCACGTTGCTAAGAGTATAAAGAAATAATAGATAATATCCTTTAGGATCGATTTAAGAAAGTTTTCTATATCGTTCACTAAAGAATCAGACTCAACCACGTTGAGCTCGTTAAGATCTCACACATTTGTCTTTTGACGGCAGCAAATCGAAATTGTTTCGCCGGTTCACCGACGAGAATTCCCTCTTCGTTAGATAGAAGATAATTATTTTTATTTTTTTTTACTTTTCTCAAACCGAAAAGAAAAAGAAAGTAATTACGAATCGTAATTAACAGAAACGATTTTCTTTTTTCGATTTCTTTCGTATTCTTTCTCCTATGATTAATTATTATATCTTATTTTAGATACATCGAGCAAAATATCAAAATGATTATACTCGGAAAGTTATTTCGAAAGAAATATTATTTATAGTATTTTTATTCGTACGTTCTCGTTTTTTTTTTTTTTGGAAAGATTTTTATCGCGATCTATAAAATAGAACACGATCTTAATCTTAGTTTCAAAACCAACTCTACTAGCTCGTTAATGTACGAAATATAAATTTCTTCATGGAATATTTCTCCATAGTAAACAATTCAGGATCAAGACTCGCTGACAAGTCATCTTCGAAGAGGTAGTTAGAGCAGAGTTCTCAACGAATATTCGTCAGCGGAGGAACTTGAATGTGGCGCAACAATGGATTTGACGCTTTAGGGAAGCACGGGAGAAGAGAGAGTAGAGCGTATAAACGGTTGGAGAACAAACCCTCGCGTCAATCCCCGTTAACGGACGTACATACGTTAAAATCGTCCGGTTGGGCACTGGCGGTCGCTACGGCTAACTCGCGAACACTAAAAGCGGAATGCGAATTACGCCGGTGGTACACCGCACCACCGCAAGCGAACGATTGTTATTTCACTTTTCGAGCACATCTAAGGAACATGACATTCACTATGAATGGAAACGTCGAGCTATACCGCGAATTAAGAGCTTGTCTTTATTCACTTTCTCTCTTTCTCTCTTATATATATATATATATATGGGTTCTCTGTTGCAGAAGGATAATATAGTCCACGACGCGTTGATAAGTTAAACGACAAATAGAATTTTATGGTTTAACAAGTTTCTATCATAATGTTTTCCCTTTAGAACATTACATAAATTCTTAATTATATTTCTTATCTCCTTCTTTAATATAATTATCTATTAAATCTAGATTCATTTACAAAACGTTAATTTCTGTTCTGCATGAGACCCAAGGTACGAAGTTTTTCTTTGTGTGCGTGTGCCTCCTCTCTTTATCCGACGAGTATCTCTCATACTCCTTGAAAGAGCAAAAAGTCACGAAGCGTCGTGTTAATGCATCGACGAGGCGAAAAACAAACGCGTTCCTCCCCCGTCTACCTATTACCCATTGTTTCTTATTCATGATTTAATCGGCACGCCTAGCAGAGTGAGCTTTAACACAACCAACGAACGCTACGTGTTCGCGCCTTGCGATCGGTTTAAATTCGATGGAAAGGGAAGATTTTTCTTGATCCAAGGACGACGATATTACATTTACAGCTAAAGGTGTTACTAGTATGTGAGAGCCATTTTTTTGCTACTTTTTTTATTTTCTTCTCTCTTTCTCTCTTGGTAATATTTTTTATCGCCCGATCTTGGAAACGAAGATTACAAGTAGTCGACGTAGCACAGCATAATTACGAGAGGACTATCGTCGTATTTTTTCTTTCATCGGAATGTTCTCTCTCTCTCTTTCTCTCTCTCTCTCTCTCTCTATCTATCTATATCTCTTTCTCTCTCTTCTCTTGGTTATTAACGTTTTTCAGCGACGATGCGTTGTCGTCGTCAACGAAGAAGGTGGAGGTGGAGAAAGAGGAGGAGGAGGAGGCGGCTATCTTCCTCGGGCCACCGATCTCCGTGTAATTTTTATTCGTACGAAAGAGTGACGGCGACGGGATAATATATCACTCGGTTGGGTCATCCTCCGGTATCGTCGATGTATTACTGCCGTAAATACTCGCACGAACGAGGGAGAATTCTACGCGAGCGGGCGATCGTTAATATTTGATTTTACTGGGTTGACGCGCTCGCTCGCTCACTCGTTCGTTCGTTCGTTCGTTCGTTCGCTTACTCGCGAGCGAGCGAGCGGTATCCTGGATGAAGAATGACCAGAAAGCGTGGAGGAGCAAAAAAGAAGTTTCATCTGGAGGCGAGCCAGCCCAATAAATTCAGACGCGAGAGTTTCACAACGCCCCGTTTCTATTTCTTCTCCTTCTTATTCCTCCTTCTTCTTCTTATTCTCCTCCTTCCTATACAATTCACTCTTCTCACGTATTACGTATGTAATGTACATTCCCAATATATATTTTTAAGAGTCTTTGTTGCATTGTCTTGCTTCCTCATTGAACGAACGTTGAGAATGAAAGAACTGCGATAAAAATCGAACGTAAAAGGATCGATTTCGTTTTATGAACTACGAAGAAAACCCTCATCGACTTTTATTTCGGCCCTTTTAACGATCCACCCTTTCCTCATGAATCTCGTTTCACCGACGATAAGGATCATCCGACTCCGAGAAAGTTGCATGACCACCATAAGTCTTTCGATCAATTCAGACGACGATGACGACTTACATATGATAAATAGCTGCCGTTAAATTTTAATGTACCTTACCGCCATCGATTACGACGGTTTTTGAATTATGGCGCAAATAGTTTTTTTTTCAAACATGTAGTGCTATCACCTTTACGACAAAAACTTAGATAAATTTGTCTCTATTTAATCGATAAAATACGAAATGTCGATGCGTCCTATTACAAAATGGACATCTAACGTAACATTCTTTTCGTTTCTTTGTATCATGCTCTGTTCGAATAGGAGAAACGAGCAATCGAAGTGGAAAGCCGTCGATACGTCAAATCGAGTCCTCTTCTGTTTTTCTCTTTTTATTCTTCCTTCGATTCACGATATATCTCCAGACCGAGAATCATCGACGCTTCCACCGCCACAGAACCTCCTCCTCCTCCTTTTTCTTTTCCTCTCTCTCTCTCTCTCTCTCTCTCTCTCTCTCTCTCTCTCTCTCTCTCTCTCTCTCTGTCTCTCTTTCTCTCTCCACTTCTCCACCTACCGTTAAACTCAATCAAGAGATTCCATTTACATTTCAGTGTCGACGTGCGTACGCTCCTTCAGAGAAGGTACTCTTTCTTATCTGACATGATATTTCCATTGCATTCTCTCTCTCTCTCTCTCTGTCTCTCTTTTTCTCTCTTTCTTCCTCTATCTTCCTTTCTCTCTTTCTCTCTCTCCTTCTCTCTCGCTCTCTCTTTTTCTCTTTCTCTTTTCTTCTCTCTATCATCCACCTTCTGCTCCCTCACGACCAAGCCAAGCCTCCGGCAATTTCAATGACATTACGCGATAACGGATAGACCAATAATACTGATGGATACTCGAAACGTGTAGCTACCGAAGACTGTTACGTACAAACGCTTCGATAAACGTTAGTCAAACTCGATATTAAATTCACTGTGCTGTTATATCGCTTTTTTTTTCTTTGTTCTTTCTTCTGTTCGAAAAGAAAGAAAGAAAAAAGAAAAAAAGAAAAACAAAGAAAAAAGAAAAAAAAATAAACGTCGACGTCTTTTAATCTTTTTCTCTCTCATTCATTTTTGAAATCAAAGAAAATATCGATTTTATTGTCAATATTTATGTATTGTTAAAATCATGTTTAGACAATACGCAAGAAGATTGATACGGATATTCATCTGGTCCTGACGTAATCTGCCCACTTCTGACAGAAGAGCCTGTACAAGAGAGATAGATAGAACGCTTGTCTGCAAACTTTGATTACATCTGCCTGCGGTCCTTTCCAAAAGCCACAACGCTTCAAATATAGACGCGTAGCAACACCTTATTCCTGGACAAGTCAGTGAGGCCTATCCCATTGAATACTCCTTGCAACTTTCCTCTCTCGCAAGTCCTATCCATCCTCTATTCGAATCTTTTGAGCAACAGCAACACCAACAGCACCACCAGCATCACAACCAGCAGCAGTAGCAGCAGTAGAAGTAGTAGCAGCAGCAGTAGCTAACAGCATCTCTTTGGGTAGACGGGCAGGCAGACCTTCCTACTAGATTTTCTACCTTCGCTTTCGTCTCCGCTTTCGCTCGTGAAAACCCCCATGGAAATGTATTTAGCGAACGTCCCGACGACGCGAAAAGTAATTTTGTTAGCCGCTACGTGAGCCGCTTGTCAAAAGTACCGGATGACGAGGAGGAAAACGACTACGTTCCTTCCTGCGTTGCTTCCGTCTTTCCTTCCTTCCTTCGTTTCGTGTGAGTCTAGGCACGATTGAATTTCCGATGGACGTCATTATAGCCATTGATCGTGTCGACGTTAGAAACTAGAAAACGAATTGCTCACTATCCATCCTCGAAGAAATTTGAGATAGCCCTCTGAAAAAGAACAATTTTTCTTTCCACGTTTTCACGTCTCTTTTCGTCTCCTTTCATCCCGTCGTCCTCGTGTTTCTTCTTTGAAACCACTGCGATCGTCGAGGCGGGGATTGCCGTGTCGAATTATTTAGTAGGCCAAGCAGCTAATAAAATACTACGGAATTTTCTCTCGTGACCTTCGTCACGAGATTACGATCGTTATGATGAAGTACCCGTTGTACCGAAATCCTAGGATAATATCGCATGTCAACCGTACATATATTTTCTTAGTTCTTATCTAGCCGGAGTTCACTCTTATATTATATCATATATTATAACTGTGATACAAAAATATATCATAATATAAGCTTATACTATGTACGTGTTAAAAGTGAAAGGATATTGATCGAGTATTGGAATATTTGTTACAAAAGTAATTGCGTCTCGAAACGTGACATTATTTAGCATAAGATTTCCTATCGTTCCAGTTGTTATTACAATTCTGTCTTGAGTTCATTCGAACTCGGCTCATAACGTTTACCACGATGTACGTCGATCTTTCTCTTGAAGTTATTCCGCTTTAACTCGAGAGATATCATAAATTCATTTATCTCCATCGACGTGAAACGATTATAAACGATCGATCGTTTCGTTTAAGAAGTAACTCCTTTCGATTTATCTACCGTACCGGTATATCGATCTTCGTACAGTCAAATATACTCTCTTTATATCATAACACCGTCAATGAATTTAATCGTTTCGCCTTAACAAGTATTTATACGTTATTTCTGTCTAATATCCACAGAAATGACGAGTAAGAACATTTTTGAACTTCCTTATACCATTAATGCAAAACTCATCTCTTTCTTTCTCTCTTACGAGACATAATTCATACCGCAAATATTTATATCTTCCTTATGATGTAATAAATTTTCATGAGGTAAGGTACTAGCATGCACTCTCATTCTCTCTCTCTCTCTCTCCCTCTCTCTCTCTCTCTCTCTTACTCTCGTCTTCTCTTCACAAGTCCTTCGTATTTCGTTAGCAGACTAATCATAGTTAATCCGTAACGTTTCTCTTAAAGCGTCATCTTCTGAGAGTTACGACCCGTTCCCATCTCTCTCTCTCTCTCTCTCTCTCTCTCTCTCTCTCTCTCTCTCTTTCTCTCTATCTTTCTCTCTTCTCCCTCTCTCTTTCTCTTCATATCTCTTTTGAGGTCTCTCGAAAGGAGTTTCGATCCGGCTGGACGAGCAAAGGATCCATACCGGGATGTGCGATAACTCGAGCGATCACCATTATCATATTCCAAGAAGGTGCCGAGTTATTTTAATTGAGCGTAACATCAGCCGGAGTATGGCGTGGGCCACCATCGCGAAAAGCCGCATTAGAGTTCGTGGAAGCACAAATCCGTCGTGCGAACGAAACAGAAGGGAGCACCTTTTTTCTATCTCTCTTAGTCGAGTTCCTGAAAGCTTCGCCGTAGGCACGAGTCACGACAACGAAGATGACGACAAGAACGAAGAAATGGAAGAAGAGAAGGAGGAGGATGGCGTCAGAGAGACGCGGTAGACATCCTCGATGGACCACGATGTGCCTTCGTTAGCTCTCCTGCCAGCCGCGATCGTTTTACCTCGTCGAGAATTAATCGAATCGAGCGATAAAGTGGATTACGCGCTATGAAGAGAAGAGAAGAAGAGAGTGAGAGAATGAGAGACTCAATGAACCTCGATTCTATAATGCGATCGGCGACGCTCGTTGCCCTGAGCTTCTTTAAGGTATAATAACTGATAATTAGATACTACATCGCCCACCCTTCTGCATTCTTCTCTCTCTCTCTCTCTCTCTCGCTCGCTGGCTCTCACTCTCTCTTTCTTTCTCTCTCTCTCTCTCTCTCGCTCGCTGGCTCTCACTCTCTCTTTCTTTCTCTCTCTCTCTCTCTCTCTCTCTCTCTCTCTCTCTCTCTCTCTCTCTCTCTCTCTCTCTCTCTCTTTCTGATTCTCTCTTGCATTTTCATTCTCTGCTCGAATACTATCAAGATTATATAGCAGGGCGTAATAATCCGTTCTCTGGGAAACCGAATATGGCCATTTGGATATTTATTGGAGCGTTAATTTCATCACGGTTACCTCTTTCGTCAATCGCTTCGTTGATTTTTTTTCGGAAGCGAACCGATCGAGAGGTTTCGTGTCACTTTAAATATTATAGTATTTAAAATTTTTTTCTTTCGTTTTTCTTCAAAGTAATCGATATACACTCGATTATTTTACTTTTGTATATATGTATTATGTAAATCAAAATTTCCCAAATTATGCGATACATAACTCGTTTATGGACTCACGTATTCGATGATTGATTCACCGTCATTGAATTCGCCATAATGTTCATCATAAACGAGCGATTTGCGTGAACGCGTGCCAATTGGAAATACATATTAATTGTAGACCAATCTATCCCATTACTGTCCTTATTCGATACATAAACCCATATCGATGATCCGCTATGGATTTCATTCTATTTCGAAACTCGGAATATTCGAGGTAAAACCGTTCGACAAATTTTAGCTTAATGTCGAATTAAAATCTATAAAGGATTTATATCTTATCCTATGAAAGAAAAATGAAGGAAAAATTTTCAGTGGAAATATATTTGTCGGATTGAAAACGAAAGAAAGAAAGAAAGAAAGAAAGAAAGAAAGAAAGATGGGTTTTTGCTTTATTAGTAGAGAAGGACGGAGATGAGAGAGACGAAAACGAGGGAATAATTTTCGCTACTCGTCGTCCTCGTCGTAGTCTCGTCGGCAGCAAGGACGGAAGGAAAAATCCTCGCTGATGTAGAAAAGCTCTTGGGGTAGATAGGCCGACCTCGTTACTCGCTCTTACCGTCGGCCTTTTTGTCAGGTAAAAAGTTTCACTGCAAGAGGACCGACCGGCTGGCTGGAGGTGGTAGTGTTGGTGATGGTGAAGTTGGGAGGGGGTTGGAAAAGGAACCAATTTAATAAGGCCTTAATAACTTCTGAGAGAGCAGACGGCTGGTGTACGGCTGTGTTTGACGGCTACTCCTCTCGTCTTTCTCCTCCTTTTCCTTTTCTCTTTCTTTCTCTTCAACTCCCCCTCTTTTTTCTTCTCTTCTTCATCTCTTCTACTTCTTTAACTTCTTCTCTTTTTTTTTCGACGACGAGGAGGCAACGAGTAAATTCACGCTTACCAAGTAACAGAGTACCGTGTAACCCTTTGTCGTACCTTTCTTTTTTCATGGACCTTCTTTTTCTTTTATTTATTAAAAGACACTCGTAAATCACATGATTTTTCTTTTATTCCGCGGATCATTCAAAAAAGGACATCAAGGTTCTGTTGAAGAAACACTCCCAGTTCGATGGCCCCTATTATCTTTAATCCCCTTCCGATACCAATCCGTACCCATATAGAAATTCTTAGAATAGACCTCAATGATCTTGACCTTGTCATAAAAAGAGAACTGTATCTCCCCTATATGGGTATCTATTGACCTATATAAATTCTCTGAACTTAATATGGTGACAAGTCTCATTGGTATAGGTCAGTTCTATCTTTAGCCAAATTAAAGGAAAACTGATCTGATTAAAGTTCGATTTAATATTTTTAAATGTAAATTTAGCAATATTTTGAAATAATTTCAAGAATAGATTCTAATCGTTTCCTTTCTATTTTTTTGTTTTGTTTCAGAGATCTTCAAGGAAATAATATCTCGGTTATATTTAAGACGGACTTTGAAGACATGGCGACGCTTCATGTATTGTAAGTAACACCTTCATATAGGCATTTTTACATTATCACTGTGATGAAGTTTTAAAGGCGAGAGGAGAGTGTGAAAAAAAAATAGAAAAGAGGGAAAGAGGAAGAGAAGTTAAGTCGGCTCACCTCTCGCCACGAAACCGCAGTACTATGAATATTCAGTGTCGAGAACTTCCTCGAGCATGTATTACGGAGTTTGCTAACGACCGCGATGATGGCAATGCATTTGTGCGCCTTCATAAATGGGAGTTTGGGGGAGAGGGGTGCGAATTACTTGCATAACGTCTATCCTCTTCCGTGAATATCTTTTAAAAAATACGATCCGATTATATATACATAATCGGATATAAAAATATAAAGAAAAAATATAAAAGGAAAATTTACTAAAAAAAGAACTTCATTTTCGCACGAATATTATTTAACATTTAACAAATTATATATCATGGAAAATGGAATAGCCTGATCTTCGTTTAAGTTTCATTCTTTCACGATTTTTCTTCTTCGCCGACAGGCTATTATCGAACAATCAGATCCATACTATCCAAAGAGGGGCGTTCCAAGATCTGGTCGGTGTGGAGAAACTGCGCCTCAATAACAATCAAATTCGTCATCTCCCGGATCTCCTCTTCAGCAACATGATGAACTTAAAACGGCTGTAAGTACCATCGTATAAATTTTACTATCATCCTACTTCGATTAACCTTTCAAGAAGATGGAATCTTTACAGTGCTATGAAGCTTTTTCTCATATTTTCTTTTATCGTACCTCGCAGGTATATGAGAAAGAGTTTGTTACTTAATTCCACGATAAGGAAAAAGAAAAATATTGAAATTTATTTCATACTTTACTTTTTAATTATCTTATGAATAATAATTATACGATGACTATGATAATTCGAAAAGGGAGACTTCTACGTTCGCAAAAATAAGAGAAGAATCAAAGAGCAGAGAAAATAAAAAAAAAAAAAGAAAAAGGAAACATAGAGACTTTTTGACAGGATGGACGAAAAATCGTAGACGGACGAGCGACGAAGAGGAGAAGGGAAAAACGAAGTATGCTTTTCCGAAAAAGCTTCTCCCATGAGAGAACTTTCGCCAAACACGAGGAACAAAGGAGCCAGTGTGGAAAAAAAAGAGTCTCAGGAGAATAATTATTATACGCGAGATCGTTCGTGGTCTCTCTCTTTCTCTCTCTTTTTCTCTCTCTCTTTTTCTCTCTTTCTTTCTTTTTTTTTAGTTCTTTTACATTTTCTTTTTTCTTTCATTCTTTTCTTTTTTTTATCTTTTTTTTTTTTTTATTATTATTACGGTCTCGTTTTATAATCCATACCGCTTTTGTCAAGCATGCTCGACTCTGCTAACGCGCAAACTCGGCACGAAAACTTTACAGACGATCCACGGCCTACATTCTTCAGCAGGTTGCAAAAGCTTTGAACGAGTCGGAACTTGCAAACTTCCTTCCAATCGAATCGTATATGGCATAGACAGTATGTGTATACGTATGCGACTCGCGACTTTTTCCCCTTTTCCATGTTTAATTTCTTAAAGCTGATCTTTCGTTCGACGACTTTAATTCATTCGTATTTTTCGCGTTTTCGCACGTTATCTTTTTCTCAACAAATTTCTTTAAAAATTAAAAGAAATTATTGTAACAGTCGGACAGAAACGCAAAAATCTCGAGATACGTTTCTTCAATACTTAATATAATAATCCAATGTTTTAATTGGAACATGATAATAACGAGTTTGAAGGAAATAAAATTTTAAAAGAAGTAGTTATTTAATTTTTATAGATACATTATTGTCATCGTCTCTCGTTATAGCAAACACGTACCTTCTAGGAAATATATTTCATTCATATATCAAAGAAGCTCGTTAATCAGGTAACACGTGGAGTTTTCTTGTTATCAGAATTAACACGCAATGTAGACGGTGATATTAATGAAATCCTTGAAGTTTCGAACTCGACTTCTGGTCGAGCGACTATTCTAAGGAAAATAAAATAAAATAAGATCACTCAGAGATGCTTGGATGCGGCCTGCCGACTTCTTACATTTCTTCTTCTTCTTCTTCTTCTTTTTCACTCAACTCAGCGTAAGTCAGAAGGCAGGAAGCTCGTACAACACGTGGGCCGCGTTTCTCCTATCTAAACGCGAGAGAAACGAGCGCGGAAGAAAAAATACCGATCTTCCGATTACACCGATGCAGTCTCCTTTACATTCTCTCTCTCTCTCCCTCTCTCTCTCTCTCTCTCTATATATATATATATATATATTTCTTATTTCCTTCTCTCTCATCCAGGTGCTTTTCCCTCGTAAACGTTCACGGCCGCATACTTCTCGAACCTGAATCTTAATCGATCTCCGCTACTGACCGTTCTCGAGCTAGGAAGATAAAAAAGAGCAAGAGAGAGAAAGAAAGAGAGAGAGAGAGAGAGAGAGAGAGAGAGAGAGAGAATGAGACACGCACACATGAAGGAAAGATACGGAGCGGTCAGCCGAAGAGGATCGAGCCTTTATCGAGATCGTTTCCGCAGGCAGTGCTCGAATCCTCCAAGCTGCCACTCGAGAAGTCGAAAAAGCACACGAGTTTGTGGCTCCTTTTCTCGTTAGACAAGGATAGAGAGCATTGAGGGAACGGCACGAGCTAGTAGGTAGAGAGAAGAAAAGAAAAAGAAGAAGAAGGAGAAGAAGGAGATGAAGGAACGGTGAAAAAAGAAGAGCGTTGGACATGGAAGTAAGAGTGAAGAAGAGAAGTGAGGGAAGGTGAAGGTGATGGTCCATCTATCATCTTGCAAAGTGGCCAAGACGGACGGGTCTCGAAACTTACCGTCTCGGCCTCTTCCTTCTTCTTCTTCTTCTTCTTCTCCTTCTTCTTCTTCTTTTCTTTCTCTCTTTCTTTTTCTTGCTTGAACGAACTCCACAGTTTCCGACGATAAGACCGGATCAGGCACCTTACAAAAGAACGTATCACGTTGCGACCTTACGGCGAGTTCTCACGGCCGTACAGGACGGCCCCGATAATCTCTCATCTGCCGGTGGATAAGCAGCTAAAGTCGATGGTACACATCTATCTCCCTTCTAACTCCCCTTCTTGAATATGATCGAATACAAACGAAAATCTTACTCGTAATTTCGAGACTTTCCCTCGTCGATCGGCTATAACTTTGAGATTAAGATTTCCTGAGATTGACCTTGACATCTTCCAGTTCTTATTTCTGTTTCCTTTCGACAGAGAAACTCTTGAGAAATCTTCGGAAGATCTTAGTATAAGGATTTTCTATCTTAATCGTTAGGTTCGTATTTAATTTGACGGGATGAATCGGAGATAAGTTTTGCGAATTTAAGAAAAGAGAGCGTGGGTCGTAAGACGGGGGACGAAACGTATGATTAACTCATCGCGTGGCAAACGGAGAGAGGTATTCAAAGATGGTAAAGGAGACCAAGAGTACTCTGTAATAAATGGTTTGACACAATGGGAAGGGCTATAGACGCGCCTCCAACGATTAGTATCACTCGCTCTTGTTGTTGCTCCAAACGAAACGATGGAAAGAGGTGGAGAACCAAATGGAATATACAAGCTCGTATTTACGAGGTAATAACATTTCCTTCCTTTATCCAGGTTTCATTCGAAGGGATAATCTACGGGATTATTTCAAAAAGGTTTGCGGAAAATTCACAAGTATATCAAAATTAACGTTAAATGAAAACAGATCGTTCTAAAGCGATTTCATAAAATGAAATTAATTATATCGAAGAAAAGAAAAACTTTCATCAATTGCAAAATTATCCTTCTTATAACTTATATGTGATAACTTAAAAGATCTCAATGTATAAAAGAAAAAAAAAATCTCTTTTAAAGATTCACTTTCGATAAAATATTTTTCTCAGTTTTGATTTATAGAATATTACTGTGACTTTTGCAAAAAAAAAACCTGTATAATACCAGTCGTGATATTCGTTAATTCGTTCCGCTCAAGACTTCTCTTTATATCGTTTGATTTTAAAACGGAGAAGACGAAAATCCGAGGATGCTTCGACGAGATTGAGAAAGAGAGAGAGAGAAAGAGAAAGAGAGAAAGAGAGAGAGAGAGAAGCTTTTTCTTTTTACGAGCATCAGGAGATCGCGTCACTCTTGTTATCTACAAACACGACGCGCGTTTCATCCCAATGCGTAGCCGACACTCCGGCTTGTAAGTTCAGCGTCAAACGAGCCGCGATATTTCACGTTCATCGAACGTCGCCGATAAGAGCTGTCCTTCGCGTTTAATGCTCTCGATATCGTATCGTAGGACGTTTCTCAAATTTTTCTGCCACCCGTGAAGCCAGCAAATCCATCGTGTCATACTCTAATACTTCTTTCTCTTTTTCTCTCTCTCTCTCTCTCTCTCTCTCATTTTCATGTGACTAGGGCCAGTCTCTTCAATTTTTCCAACATCCAACAGATTTTTCGTCTCATCCTTCTTTGGTTCCCGTTCTTTTTATCTTCTATTTCTTTCCAATAACGAGAAGCCAAGCGTGTATTTCTCTTTGCCCATTCCATCTTTCCATTGCTCTGTGCTTTCTACGCCGTTGAATTTTCTCGAAGCTCTTCGTTTATTCTCCTAAGGCAAGGAGAGCAAAGTTAGAAAGTCTAAATATCGGAGTACGCACGACTGGAACTTCTCATTTTCTTGCTTTTCTCTCTTTCATTTCGAACGTCTCGAAAGGAAGAATCGATCCCTTGAAAAGAGCCGAGAAAAGAGAGAACGAGGAAGAAAGAAAATAGTGCATTTCTGTATGAGGGGATGAGGTGAGGTGGTTGGAAGAACGAGGGAGGAAAGCTTAAAGGAGAAACAAGCGTCGCGTTCAGAATCCGGTTCTCGCATTTCGCGTCCTCTTCGAGAGATTCGTTTTATCCTGTGCTTATCGCCCTAGTCCAGTGAGTACCAATGGAGGCGGCAAACGCTGTGGGAGCAGCCAGTTTGGCAGAAGCATTTGGAATTGAAGTTGCCGAGAGAAAGAGAGAGAAAGACCGAGTCTCGTCCTCGTCTATCGCTAGAGAAGAGATGGTTCAGAAAGTCCTTTGTGAGTGGTAAACGGTAGAGGCGCGGCCACGTCGAAATTCGGTAATTGCTTTCTGGATTGGCTCGCGAGTGAGCTGGGAGTTCAATCTCCCAGACTCACCTTATGTTCGCGTTGTCCAGCTCATAACATTCCTCTCCCTCTCTTTCTCTCTTACATTCTCTTCCTTTCTCTCTTTCTCTCTCTATTCTATTTCGAACGTCGCTCCTTATCTTCTCTCTCTCTCTCTCTCTCTCTCCTTCTTTGAGCCACTCTCGTGGTCTGTGGCGAGCATAATTACAGATTGCGAGTTCCCCGAGCCAATGGATGGTCAATGCTGAACCGTGCTCCAAGACCCCTAACCTATCATCACAAATGTCTGCTTAACTCGTGCCTCGAGAAGAGATTCCGAAGTTCTCTCTCTCTCTCTCTCTTTTTTCTCTCCCAGGAGAGAGTTGGTTCAACAACATCTGAAACTCGCCTGAAGATATTCGATTCCGCGATGAGCTTTAAAAAAAAATCTTCCCTGCTCGTTCTGTTAAACGAGCTCTTCGCGCTCCTCTTACCGAATGATTCATCTTGTTCTTGGTGAAAGTTAGGGAGATTAATCTCTCTTGCAAGTTTGGTTAGCGTCAACTTTCAATATCTATTATAAATCACAGTTGACTGTTGTAAAATTAATATGAAAAGATTGCATGAATTTTTTTTTTTTTTTTTTATAAGAAAAAGAGAAAGAAATGTAATGAGAGCAATCGAGAACTTAAAGAAAAGAAGAAAAAATAGTACTGACGAATAGTTAACGAAGAAATGAACCATTAAGGATGCTGACTCTATCTCGCATTCACTCGCAAGGTAACCCTCGTATTTCTCGCGGATAAAAGATGCTTAACAGCTCTCCAAGATACTATCTGAAAGCTTCCGTTCATTTGAAAACGGACTCGGGCGATTCGTGAAGCCGGCCACCCGTGAAAAAGCTTCGAAGTGGTTGGCACGGAAAAGCTCATTCGTTCGCATACATAAATGTAAGTGTATGTATATGTGTGTATATAAGAAAGACACAGAAATACAAGCACTAACGAAGACGACGATATAGAGGACGATGACGACGAAAGTCAGGTCTATAACCGACTACGCGAACTGGCAAGAAAGCTTTACACGTACAGAGTGAAGCTCATTAGTGGTGACTCTAACTCCTTCGTACATCCGTTCTCGTAGCAAGCCGTTTTACCCTTCTCGCTCTCTTCTTATCGTGATTACGTTTCGTTCCCCGTCTTTTATCGTCTTCAAACGTTTCGTTACGCCTTAGGTACCAAGCAAATTTCCTCTGTGAGCAAGCATAACGAAAGGATAATCGTGTGCTTTTCACTTTTTCATTTCGATCAAATATTCTTCTAGTACTTGAATGGATTTATACGTATGTATGTACGTTTGGATTTATCCTAAGAAATCGAAACTTTTCACGCAATTGAAAAGAAATTAAAAAGAGTTGCTAGACTCTAGCTAACTAAAAGTTTCTTAGAAAGATTGATAGATAGATAGATAGATAGATAGATAGATAAATAGATAGATAGATAGATAGATAGATAGATAGATAGATAGATAGATGGATAGGCAGAGAGAGAGAGAGAGAGAGAGAGAGAGAAAAAGAGAAGAAGAAATACCACACGATGGTAGAAGTCGCGCGACGACTCGGTCGGCATTCGATGCTCTGAATAATTTATCGGAAATGTAGGACGAACTCGCGACTAACTGCGCTCGGAAGTGGAGCGAGCCGGTGTTCTTTACCCATCGGAACTCAACGTTACGGTCGTGTGTCCGTTGGGGTAAAAACTTGGAAAGGTCGACGTATAGAAAGAGAGAGAAGGAGAAAGAGAGAGAGAGAGAGAGAGAGAGAGAGAGAGAGAGAGAGAAAGAGAGAGAGAGACAAAGAAAGATTCTACGAAACAAGTTCGTAGTCGAGCCTATCTTCCTTTTCTTCTTCGAACCTCTGTGGAATAACGTGTGACGACTTTGAAACAGGCTCTCTCCATCTTTAGAGAGTGCGAGAGAGAAAGAGAAACGATATCTAGATCACCGGATGATGAACGAGCAAAGGATGTGCCTTCCCTTGTAATTGCTTCTTACCAGTTCGCTTTACGATTCCCAGGACCCGATGCAAATCGATTCGTCTACCTTTTCGACTTAACTCGTCAAAACTCCTTTTTAAGATGTCCTTAACGCGCTCGTTATAATCCACAAGTCATACAATAATTACGATGTTCCCGACGTCCAAAAGGATAATACCGATTTACCGATCTCGTCGAATAAGGAAGACGATGCATCTGACTCCGAGAGAAGATATCAACGAAATGAATCATGAAACCACGTTCCGTTTCGAGTAAAAGGAGAAATTGCAGTTACACAGACGACAGCTAGCTGAGATAGAGAGAAGGATAGATAGTATTTGGTCATTTCGGTGTTAATCGAGCGACGAACGTTTCGAATTGTCGACTAAGAGAAAATCATTGGTGTCTCTTCCGTGTTGCAGAGACCTAAGTCACAACCAGATAGCTACGATAGGACCGAAGACGTTAAGAGGAGTCTCTGCTCTCAGGCACCTGTAAGTATATATATTTCCCAAGGATTTCCTATCCTTTCTCTTTCTTTCTTCTTCTCTTTCCCCCCTCCTCATCTTAACCCAATGTTCCATGCTTCTCTTTCCTACTCGCGTAACGTATAATCGAAAAGTCTTGTAACCGTCTCTCGAGTGATTTCAATTAACCTTCGGTAATACACTGCATCGTTTATCGTCCAACTAGTTCGCGCCAGGAAGTCCAGAAATTGTTTGGATGTTCAGCGATTTAACATCAGGCATCCCCGAATAAACTCGATGGCTGAACTGTTTCAAAGCCCATTTTACTTGAAATTCCATCCTTTTCCGTTTACCATGTGCATTGCGTGAATACTTCTAAGTTTTTTTACTTTGAGATCGCTTTAAAACTATTTATTCTTATGAACTTTTAACAGTTTACTGGATAACAATGTGTTGACGTGCATCGACGAATCCTCGATAAGAGAATTGAAGGATCTCGAGATTTTGTAAGTTATAGTGAAAAGTGATTAACTCGAAAAAATAGTTTGTGCTCAAAAAGAATTAAAACGAAATTTTCTTTCTTATTCTTAGAATGCTGAACAACAACAAACTGACGACGTTAGGAAAAGAAATGCTCACTGGTTTATCGCATTTACGGACTCTCAAGCTAGCCGATAATGCTTTCGCTTGCGACTGTCACTTAACATGGCTTTCTCGACATTTGAGAACGTATTCTCGTCTCGGACAACATACGCGTTGCTCGTCTCCTGCACATTTGAAGGATCGAAGTCTCGCTGATTTGCAGGTACGAATACTTATATCGATAAATCTTCGAAAGAAGGAAGAATAAGAAAATTTTTTTCTCTTTCATTAAAAAAATTCGAGAAGTCAAATGGTTTCTCTTGTGAAAGAAAATGCTTATTTTTTTCTGTTTCCTTCATTCCTTCGTTTTTCTTTTTATATTTTTCTTTTTTTTTTTTCTTTTTAGTCTTTTCTTTTTACTCAACCACTACGCTTTTTGCAGGAACACGAGTTCAAATGCTCCGGCTTGGTAGAACGAGCGGGCTCGGAATGCAGTGCGGAACCGCAATGCCCGCATCCCTGCAAATGCGCCAACGGAATCGTCGATTGCCGAGAGAATTCCTTGACGAAAGTACCGACCCATCTTCCGGAGGACACCACGGAATTGTTCGTAAAAAGTTTTACCTTCTAGCTCGGCAACAACGAGCTTTGAAACTTGGCTGTCTCGCGTTATTGATTTCTCTTTTTCTCTATCTATCTATCTACCTATCTATCTATCTATCTATCTATCTATCTACCTATCTATCTAACTATCTATCTATCTATCTATCTATCTATCTATCTATCTATCTATCTATCTATCTATCTATCTATCTATTTATCTATCTATCTATCCATTTCTTTTTCTCTTTTCTCTCTTCATCGGTAAAGTATCAGAGAGATGGTGCGTTTTATATCCCACAAATTGGAATGAAAAGAAGAAAAAATTTGATTTGAAATTTACGAAAAAGAAAAAAAGAAGAAAAAACCGATTCCCTATGCACTCGCCATCGGATAAAATAGAAAAATCAAATTCGGTGAACGTGCAGTGCCAGACGCGGTGCCAATTTAAATGGAGCAGCGCGAAAAATCTGTGTTTTTTTCTCTCCTAATATCGCCCGACAGCCAATCGAAGTCGATAGAATACTACGAACGATAGTATGAAGAATGAAGAATGATAAATAAAAGAACCATGGCTAAATCGTTTTTCTTTCTTCTCTTTTCTTCCAATTCGTTGCAACTGCTGCTGCTGCTGCTGCTGCTGCTGTTTTATCTTCAAAAATTTTCATCGATCGTCTTTTAGACGTTTGGAACAAAATGGTATCATGGAGATTCCACCCAAGGCCTTTTCACCATATAGAAAATTACGGAGAATGTGAGTAACTCTTCCTCTTCGTAACACAAGCAAAATTAATCTGCCTACTCACATTTTTATTTCGCTCGTTCATACGTCGTTAAAATTCGTTCCTCATCTTTTTCATCTTTATCCTTTTATTTTTCTTTTCTTAACGTTCTATTTTCTCTCGTAGCGACCTCAGCAATAATCAAATTCAAAAGGTGGCTTCTGATGCGTTCCACGGTTTGAAATCCCTCGAATCTCTGTGAGTCTTTTAAGTTTTGTATATATAGTACTTGAATATATATATATATATATATATATATATATATATATATATATTTATCATTTGAGTTAATGTATGTAATATGAATTCCGCATGTTTTAGAGTTCTCTATGGAAATAAGATCAGCGAACTTCCAGGTGGTCTCTTTCAAGGACTCTCCAATTTGCAATTACTGTGAGTGATCGGATTACGTTTCACGATTTTAACAAAGCATCATCATTAATGATTCTTCAATGGTGTAGTAACAACCTCTTTGAATTGTTAATGAAACAATACTTTTTTTTCCAGATTACTCAACGCCAATGAAATTTCTTGTATAAGGACCGATCTTTTCCGAGATCTTTACAACCTCACTCTTCTTTCTTTATACGATAATAATATCAAGTCTCTGGCGAATGGAACCTTCTCAAATCTACGGAGTATTAAAACACTGTTTGTATCCAGAATTTATCTTAATAATAGTTCGTTAAATGCCTTTCAATGCGAGCATACACTTTATAACGATTGCAAAGTAAAAAAGGAAACAAAATCGTTGGGATTTCTTTCACAGACATCTAGCAAAAAATCCTTTCATCTGCGACTGCAACTTGCGATGGTTGAGTGCCTACCTTCACGCACATCCAATCGAGACGTCTGGTGCAAAATGTGAATCGCCGAAGAGGGCGCAGAAGCGGAAGATCGATTCGATGCGGGACGACAAGTTCAAATGTAAGGGTAAGCACAATTCGACCTTTTCGGTATCTCTTCTTAAAACTTCGAGAGGACAGTGTATACAGGTCGGTAGCTTCTCCCAACTAAGATCTCGCATCGTTACCCCTTCATCATTAAAATTGCATCTACATTCATTAATCACGCTTTTCCACTTCTCGAACATAATAAGTTTCGTTTCCTCTTTGCATTTCTTTTAATCAAGCACTCAAGATAGAACGCCTTGGATGAAGGCGATACGAGAAATTAAACCGATCTACTAAATTACCATCGATCGTAATGTCTGATATTACATATATTTTATGGATAATAATTTAATTAAAATCTAGAAGCTTCCGAAAAAAAAAAAAAAAATAAGAAAAAAGAAAAAAAAAGAAAAGGAACGAGTTTGTCCTCTAATCTCGAAGAATAATTATTCATCCTAATCTACCATTAGACGATCGGCGAAGAGTAATGTTCGCGAAAGCTTTTGCCTTTGACCATGGCCAACGATGAACGATTTAGATTTATGCTTTCATCCACGCTGATATTACGCTCGATGTACCCTCGTTAGTCTCCTGGTGCATCCTGCAACCGTCCTTTTTCATCTTACATCGTTTCGATGCATCTCTCGCGACGCGAGAGCGCCAAGACCTTTCTTCTTTTTCGTTTCTTCTTCTTCTTCTTCTTCTTCTTCTTAGTCGTTGTCGGCACGTCCGGTCTGGGTGATCGGCCAATCCGTACAGGTGTAGCCACGGCTGGATTCCTTTGATTAATGTCGAGCACTTTGTCGAGCCTGTGTAATTGCTACTGGATGCATCGCCGCAGAATCGCTGTCTCTACGCTTCTCCAGCGATTGCTTATTTATTATGCTCGCATATTATCCTCCTCATAAGGGCCAACCGTCGACATTTATGATTATTGTTATACGCTTACTGCGACCTGCCCGGGCACATTTCGAGTTCATTAATTTATAATATACCTACATCTCGAACGTGCTCAGAGAGTGACGATCGCGATATCGTTTCGATGGAGCTGTAATTATCGGATTATCGATGCTTCTAATTTCGTACTATTCACGCTTCAACAACGACCGGAATTAAATCATTCCGAGCGGAAATAATCGTTGGAAAACTGATAAAATATTCTAACATTGAAATTTATAAAGGGAGAGCTTAAAATTATCATCTTTTTTTTTTAAATTAGAGTTTTTACCTTTATCTTTTTTTTTTTTTTTCTTTTCTTCGGATTATATCACATGGAAGAATACTACTTGAAATAAGGAGCCTCAGTAATACGCCATACATGTTCGAGGATAATAGCCGAAAGTTTTCACCCCTCCCCCTGTTTCTCCTCTTTCGCGGTTTCGCGTATATCCCGAATGCACTTTACCGAGTACACAGGATAATCTTGAAAAACACACGTTTCGTAGGTATGTACATACTTGTAGACTCTCGCTAAATATGTACGGACATATACATACGTACATATATACATACAGCTACTCTTTTTCAGCATGAAGAGGTCAGAGGGAGTAAAACGACGCCAGGGAATAAACATTTCGGAAACACATATGTACCGTTGTCTCCTACCCCTTTTCAAAGTATAAAGGGGTATTCTTGTTACGTGCATTTCTCTAAACGAGAGTTTACGCTCCGGGCGTAAAACTTGAAAGGAACTTTCGTAACTTTCGCTCAAGCCATAGTAAAAATTTACGCTAAAGCCACACGCGCTTTACGAAAGGATTCAAGGCGAGAAACAAGAAGGCGAACCAGTTGAAACGTGTCCTTCGAATCCCTTGGAGAAAAAGCACTATCTCTTCGAAGTTTTTCTTTTCTTTTTTTGCCAAATAACATGACCACGGTCGAACGATTTTCGATTTTTATCGAATAAAAATACTTCTTACGATCTTCGATATATAACAATAAAAAGCCAATAGTTCGACGATTTTTCTTTTCTTTTCTTTTCTTTTCTTTTCTTTTTTTCTATCATTTTGAACGTATAAACTCGATAACTTTCAGATCAATGATCCAATTTAGTTTTGATCGTAGCTTATCGTAGGAATTATTATATAAATCGATTCTCTCTCTTTCTGAACGACATATCGTTATATACATTACGATGAATTACTGATATCGTTTTGCGTCCGCGTAAACGCGTATCGCGGTTCGGCTAATTTACAATGTAGAGGTATAATGCGACAATGAATCATTTCTCTATAGCCATGTTCTCATGCATAAACATATTTACTATGTGTAATGCCCAACGTGTGCCGCTAAACACTCAATTATTGAACGGGCACGTTCTCCTGCAAACGAGCCCAGCCGATCCCAGTTTTGCAATGTCGCTAGGCATGATTGTTAATTATTAAAATGTATTAAATCAGTATATTATCGCCTCACCACGTTCATTCCCTCTCCCATAATTACATTGAACGTTTCTCCTTTCGGCGGTGTCGGTATATCGACGATGAATAAATTTCACTAACCATCTATCGATAGGTATCATCGTATCGATAATTCGACATAGTTATCAATAAATATCATCATCATTCGTTCATCCCGAAATATCTCATCTGCATACGGTAACTCACTCGACAATGATGGGAGTGATGCGAGCGAGGAGATTAAAAGCGAAACATTTTTTAACATTTCTTTTATTTATCCCCTATACTTATAAAAATTAACATTTCATTAAGATATATTAAGACTAATGAGAAAGAAGCATCGCAAAGTACACGGTAGGTATGATAAATCATCGTATGTTGCTCGTTTCGAAAATGAGGTAGATGAAAAAGACTCGCATCGCTTCTACTTTAACGAGCAGAGATATCTATCGAAACGAAAGATAGAATATTTATATAGATCAGGCAATTAAGTTGTTAATTCGACTGTATCAATGAGCTTTTGTTTAAAGGTGACGAAGAACTTTTAACAAAGAGGGCTGGTGAATGCATTCTACCCGGTGCATGCCCTTCTCCTTGCTCGTGCAATGGAGCAACTATTGATTGTTCCAGTAAGAAGCTTACCTCGATACCCAGAGATCTACCCATTTACACTTCCACTCTGTAAGTATCATTTCTCTCTCTCTCTCTCTTTCTCTCTCTCTCTCTTTCTCTTTCCGCAACGAAAAATATAATCTTAGTCTCCCTCTCTCTCTCTTTCTTTTTCTCTTTTTATTTTTCTTTATTATTATAATATTTCTATGCGAGTTGTTTTACGTGTTCTCGCTGATGCTCGACTAATATTGATATCAGATACGACACTCGAATGAAGATAGATACTATTACCATATCAATTTTCCACAATCTCTCTACCATGTGGGCACGTGTGACAGGAATATACGGGTAATCTTTTACAATCGAGAGACATGTCGAATTTCAACGAACGAATCGTCGTTGTTGAACATGTTCCATATTCTCGGATTCATCATCACATGTTACAGTTTCATTCGGTGATAATAATTGTTACTCGTTGAAATTTTTATTCGAACATTATATATTGTTCGTTGTTAGATATATTGAAAATGACATTCGATCGAACGAAATTATTTCTCCGATTGAGTTTAATGTTTATCGGAATTTCTTCTTTTCAGCAAAGAAGACCGATAGTATGCGCTTTATTAATTGAAATAAATTATTTTACTCGTTTAATGAAACAATGCGCCCTCCTACCTCTATCTGTAATGATCGATGAGTTCATTCTTCGTCGTTTCCCTCGGTTCGAATTAATTGTTTGCACGGTTGGGGAAGTCAAAGGGAAAATTTCCGAGTAATTTTCTATTATATTATTTCTCCCTTTCTTCTCGATGCAGTTTGCTAGGCAACAACGAGTTGGACAAGATCAAAGCGGACGGGCTATTCCAGAAGCTTCCGGAATTGCAGCATCTGGATCTAAGGAAGAATAAAATCTCACGCATCGAAGCGTCCGCTTTTCAAGGAGCACACAAGCTCACCGACCTGTAAGTTTTCAGCAAACGATCGATCATCGTTTTTCTTCGTTGTTGTCTTCGTTCATCTCACGAATTTCCTTCGTTCGTTTCTTCCTTCGCAGATTGTTGTCTGACAATCGGCTGAGAGAAGTTCACAACAAGATGTTCACTGGTCTAACGAATCTAAAGAGCTTGAATCTCCACGGAAATGCTATAACCTGCGTGATGCCTGAGGCTTTCGACGGATTGGCTCACATTCGTGCCATGTAAGCATTAATAATTAATTGATATTACCCATAGGATTTATCTTTAAAAGCGTATGCATATCGTGCACGCTTTCTCCTATCAAGATTCTTTTTTAAAGATAACGAACTATACATATTAAAGGGTATACCTACTAACGTATACGCAAATACGTGAATTATAATGATTCCAAGTTGCTCGAGTCGTGAGTTTGATGTATAGCTTTGCGTTTCCAGCAACATGCAAGGCAATCCACTGTCGTGTAATTGTCACCTCGCATGGTTCGCCGGATGGCTCAGGAAACGAGATATGACAGGAATGACCGGTCGTTGTCACGATCCCCTGCGACTCAAGGACGCCGTCATTAAGGATATTCCACATCACGAATTCAAATGTAACAGTACGTATGATTCTTGTATAAGCTACTTGTTTCTATGGAGTCGTTGACCCTTTTAAAACAACCGGATTGGAAAAGTTTTTTTTCTTATTTGTTTTTTTCTTTTTTCCTGCTTTTTCCTATAAAACAGATATTGGAGAACGAACGATTTTTTTTTTTGTAATAAAATACGAGAGCAAATAATAATTATCTGTTTAGTTTGCATGAAATTATTTATGTTAACGAACGAACGAACGACGGTAGGTAAAACTTCTTTTCATCTTATATCATCAAGTTCCCGCGAACGAAGTATAAGATAGTATTTTATTAATACTTAAGTACTTAATAATCGTCTACTTAGTTTGCATGAAATTACTAAGGCAAGTTTTAATTTGCATAATCAGCATTTCTACGCGTTCTTGCTTATTCTATCCGCGGTAATTCGCGGATTAAAGGGTTTCATTAACGATCGTCGTTTTACGAACATCAGACGACAGCGTTGGCTGTCTGGGCGACGATTATTGTCCACCCCAGTGCAATTGCGCTGGCTCGGTGGTAAGGTGTTCGAGGGCTCAGCTTACGGAGATTCCACGTGGGATTCCACCGGAAACCACGGAGCTGTATTTGGACGAGAACGACATTAAGACCATCCAGCCAGAGAGACTGAACCACCTGAGGATTCTGACCAAGCTGTAAATAAAACTCCCTCTTTATCTCTCTTTCTCTCTTTTATGCCTTTTTCGAGTCGACTTTCATCAACATTCTAACCTTCTTTTCCCGTTCTTTTTCCTAGCGATTTGAGCAACAATCAGATCGGAATGTTGTCGAACGATACCTTTAGAAATCTCACGAAGCTGTCACATCTGTAAGTTGAACATTTTCTAATCTACTGAGATCTCTCCAGAGATTTATTGATACTCATACCTCGTCTTTATTTTCGTAGAATCATCAGTTATAACAAATTGCAGTGTGTGCAAAGAAATGCTCTCGCTGGACTGAAGTCTCTGCGTATAATGTGAGTTTAATCGATCTGGTTTGGTTACCTAGAAACAAATTATATTTTATTAAGAACAGTGTTAATCGGTAATAATCGTTCCAACAGCTCTCTCCATGGCAATGACATATCAGTAATTCCCGAGGGTGCCTTCGAGGATTTAAAATCGATATCTCATCTGTAAGTACGCTCGACGCAAGTTGATAAAGTTCGATAATAATTGGAATTCGAACGATTGCTACTATGATTATTCATTTTTCCAGTGCTCTCGGTTCGAATCCTCTCTACTGTGACTGTAGCATGCGATGGTTAGCTGAATGGGTGAAAAAAGATTTTGTTGAGCCTGGTATAGCCAAGTGTATGGATCCACCGAACATGAGAGACAAGCTTCTTTTGACAACACCACCTGACGCATTTCAATGTAAAAGTAAGTATCCCCCATCGACACGTTTAAAGATCGCGAACAACTTGGTCAAGAAATATAATTTTTTATTTGATAGTAAGTAAATCTTTCTTGACCAAGTACTGTTCAACGATCTCATTTATCTAATTGTGACGGTGTTTTTAGTTTGAATCGTGGAACGCGATCAGTCTGTTTAGTTCGTGGTTTTTTGGCCCATCAGCTCGGTACGGTACTAAAATTGCTCATTAATCGTAGACCTTTCTTCCGCGCAGCCAAGCAACAGCCAGCCGAGGTCTTGGCCAAGTGCGACTTGTGTTACACCGCGCCATGCCAGAACGGAGGACTCTGCGAGGCGCTTCCGGATCGGCAGTTCCGTTGCAAGTGCGCGCCAGGATATCACGGGGACCGGTGTCAGCATAAAATTGACGCGTGCTATGGAAATCCTTGCAAGAACTCCGGAACTTGCAAAGTATTGGAGGAAGGAAGATTCAGGTATTTACCAGCTAGACTATTCTCAAGTTTATCAGTAGCTCGTCGGGTCGACTTTAGCCTTGCTCGTTATCCCGTAGTTAAGTTTCTCTTCAACGTCGATATATCGAATCCTGTCGGCGCGGAAGATCATCCAACAGGATTGTGTAATTATCGGACGGAATTCCTTTGACTCTTCTATATCTCTCTCTATTCTATCGATCGATAGTAGATAACTTAGAAAAGCGTCTGAGTAAAACGAGCCTGCTGCTTCCTACGAATGCGAACGAATAATAATAATAATAATTACGACGTATCGAGAATCCAAGCTGGGCAATCGATACGTCGTTTATAGTCGAAGTAGTGATAAAGAACAATTGTTAGAAAGTAGTTGAAAGTGCATGATAATATAGTGACGATGAAACCGTAATTTTGAAATCGATTAGGCTTATCAGTAGTAGTCTCGTAGATTTTTTGTACGAGTGTGTTAATCGCCGTCATGGGATTGATGTGGAGTCGAAAAGAAAGGCAAAAAAAAAAGAATAAAGGAAGGAAATATAGAAAGAGTAGATATGAAACGGGACGTGCACGTGAGCCCCGAAGAGCGACGCTAGTTTTAACGAATCTAACTTGACCGAATGTCAAGCTCAATCTCTCGATTGACGTTCAGTCCGTGTGTGACAGTTGCGACTGTGCCCCCGGATACGAGGGACTCCGATGCGAGAGTAACGTTGACGACTGTGCGAACAACAAGTGCGCCAATAACGCGACCTGCATCGACCTCGTTCAGGCCTATCGATGTGACTGCACCCCAGGATTCATGGGAGAATACTGCGAAACGAAAATACCCTTTTGCACAAAGGGGCACGACCCCTGCGAGAACGGGGGTCGATGCGTCGATCACCAGACCCACTACAGCTGCGAATGCCCGGTCGGCTTCACCGGCCTTAATTGTTCCACCAACCTGGATGACTGCGGTGATCATATGTGCCAGGTACGAGAACTTATTCCCTTTGATTCAATATATAAATTACACGCGTCATATTGTATCCTCTTGTTCTCTTCATCCAATGGGATTGTTCTTTTTTATTTTTAGAACGGTGCTACTTGCATCGACGGCATAAACAATTACGAGTGTAAGTGCGCGGCGGAGTATACTGGGAGGTACTGCGAGATTGCACCATCAACAGCCATGTTATATCCGCAGACGAGTCCTTGTGCACATCACGATTGTCAATATGGTGCCTGCTTCCAGCCAGCTCCTGCCTCCGCCGCGGACTATCTTTGCCAGTGCCACCCCGGCTATACCGGTAAATTTTTTGAATCGTTTTACTTTTTTCTTTCGATGTAAATGTAGGATATATATTTCAATTATAAAGAAAAAAAAAGAAAAACAAAAAAAAAACAAAACGTACTTGTAATTACACATAGGAAAACGATGCGAGTACCTGACGAGTCTGAGCTTCGTGGACAATAGCTCGCTGGTCGAGCTAGAGCCGCTACGCACGAGGCCCGAGGCAAATGTGACCATCATTTTCACGACCACGCAGGAAAACGGGGTTTTACTCTACGACGGTCAAAACGGCGAGCACATAGCCGTTGAGTTATTCAATGGCCGCGTACGAGTCTCTTATGATGTTGGAAATTATCCTACGTCGACGATGTATAGTTACGAGATGGTCTCCGATGGTAAGCCCCACATGGCTGAACTTCTAGCGATCAAGAAGAACTTCACGATGAGGGTTGATCGCGGTCCAGCCAGGAGCATCATAAACGAAGGCCCGAGGGAATATTTGAAGCTCATCACGCCGATGTACGTTGGTGGTGTCACACCCGAAGTCGCTAACGTAGCCTTCTCCGAGTTTCATTTAAGGAACGTCACGAGCTTCCAAGGTAAAGATAGAACCGTTAAATCTGTTAGCGTCATTTACCGAATCGATCAAACCTAGAACTAACGAACTTTGATCCTCCAACACAGGCTGCATCTCCGAGATGTGGATCAATCACAAGCTAGTGGACTTTAGTAATGCCGCCAAAAGGCATCGCGTTACTCCTGGATGTGCTTCTAACGAGGAGGAAGCTGATGAAGCACGAGACATCATCGAAGCTGAAGGCATTGCTGTTGGCAGTAACGAAGATACCTTGCCACAGGAACATATTCCTCCTCGCGAACATTCCGGTAACTTTGAAATTCCTATCTCTATTTTTTTCATTGACAACAAGATAAATATGTATTATAAAATTTTTTAAAAATCTTTTAACAAACTTACAGATATCGTCGTATCGCTCCCAATCACAGGAATCTCCGATCCCTGTGCCGGTCACGAGTGTAAGAAGGGTTCTCAATGCGTTCCATCGTCATTTGGGAATGATTATTCCTGCAGATGTCAGACCGGCTGGTACGGGCGATACTGCGAAAAAGGTGATTCATTCTACCTATCTAATTGAAACATTTTCTTTTTCATGACAGTCATAGTTAACTAGTAGACTCTCGTGACTCTTACAAAACTTCATGAAAGGCCCCCTTCGTTTATTCTTTGATTGAGACAAGATAATCGTAGCGAATTTCATTGAGTGGTGTATTTCGAGTTTTCGGCTTTTCGAAGGGATGGGAACTTTAGAGTTCCTGCTGGTAGCAGTCGATGATCGAAGTTAAACTTTTCATATCCATTTCAGCGCCAACGTGTCGTAAAGAGCACACGAGGGAGTACTACAGCGAGAACGGATGCCGTAGTCGACGACCTGTGAAACTTGCCAAATGTTGGGGAAGTTGCGGCAATTCGTGCTGCTTACCAAGAAAGACCAAACGACGCAAGGTACTTTCGCTCTCTCTCTCTCTCTCTCTCTCTCTCTCTCTCTCTCTCTCTTCCCCCCTCTCTTTCTTTCTATGTTCGATCGATATCAAATTTTTCAAGATTATTCAAACGAGTAATAATTTTTAGTACAGTGAACTTCGATTTCAGAAATCGAAGTGAACGTTAACTTTGGTCAGAATACAAACTCATAAAATTCACACGTTTACTCGTATTACGTAAATTTAAAAAATTGAAAAACTATCGAATTTCAGGTTCGGCTGATCTGTACGGATGGCATGCGGTACACGAAGGACGTCGACCTTGTTCGTAAGTGCACCTGCACTCGAAAGTGCTACTAGCAAGTAGTAGTATTCGCATCTTGTCGCACGAGCAGCCTCTCTCTCAACAATCATCATCGTAGCAGTACATTGAGACTTGACGAGATCATCAACGAAGAAACCCCGAGATCCAAAATGTCACGCTATCGATCTTTTAAATATCCCTGAACATTCAAAGATGCGCCGAAGAAGGAAAGAAGAAGAAAAATTGGATGATAAGAATAGAAGAAGAAAGAAGAAGATAAAGAAGAAGATAAAGAAGAATAAAATAACTATAATCCTCGACGCATCTTTAAATTAAAACACAGGAGATTTTTGAAAGTGAGAGTGACAGAGAACAGTGCGGGCCAAAACTAAGATGGACACACATAGCCGGCTCAGTGTGATATGTATTATTAATTATTAATTATTAATTATTAATTATTAATTATTAATTATTAATTACTATTACTATTACTATTACTATTACTATTACTATTACTATTACTATTACTATTACTATTACTATTATTATTATTATTATTATTATTATTATTATTATTATTATTATTATTATTATTATTATTTTTATTATTATTATTAACATTAATATTAATATTAATATTATTATTATTATTATTATTATTATTATTATTATTATTATTATTATTATTATTATTATTATTATTATTATTATTATTATGATTATTATTATTATTATTGGAGATAAAACGAAGAAGCTAAAGTATATTGTAAGTACTATTAAGTATGATGGACTATTAATATCAGAAGGGAAGAGATAAAAAAAAATAAGAAGCCACACGCATACATATTGCATTTTAACGCATATTAGGTATTATACGTATTATTATAGGATTGTAAGGATTCATAACTGCCTAATAACTGCCTAACAGGGGATGGAAGGATGAATAGGTGAAGAAAAAATAATAATAGGAAGGATAATAAAAAAAAAAGGTGAACACGATGCAAGCACGCACGCATCATTCTCATCTCTAATACGATTTGTGGATACGAAAAAGCGCGTGCTTGTGACCGTAAAACACACATACACATGCATACACACACAAATGCGCAGGCACACATACACAAACACACATAGACACACACACAGTTGCGAATATTTAGCCGAGCACGTAACGTAACGTGTCCACACTATTAAAAAAAAAGACGATGATTCGTGAGACTCGTGGGTATTAACGAATAAAAAAGAAAAAGATAAATGGAGAAAAAATAAAAAAATAAAAAATAACAAAAAAAAATAAAAAATAAAAATAAAATGAGGAGAAGCGTTCCTGCACGTATGCGAGCGCACGGTATTAAGTTTTGTCGTCTTTTTCGTTGAAATCGTTTTTTGAAAGCGATAATAACAGAGAAGTTCCGCTTCTAATCAAGGAGAAAACGTTTATCGTGCGTTCGCTGATCGATTTATCGCGGTCGAATAGTAGCAGCTACTGATTTTTTTCTTTGTCATTTTTCTTCTTTTTTTTTTTCTGTAATCGCACACTGTACTCGAGAGAACGAATTAATTACGCACGTTAAATAATAGTTTTCTATATGTCACGTCTTTTACTCAACGAATGTTAATCCTACGTCAGGCATTTACCCCAGAGAAGATGACTTCTGGATCAAAAAAAGCAAAAAAAAAAAAAAACAAAAAAAATAGAAAAAAGAATGAAAAAATATTAAAAGAAAGAAAGAACTGCCACCTTTTTTAGCATAATAATGTATTTATAGCGAATACGTAGTTGAAAAGGCAATTGTTCCTCGGGAGACTCTTTTCTTTCTTCGTTCGTTCATCGCTCGATATTTATTTATTCGCCGAAGATTGTTCGTTTAAGAGCCAAGTATGAAATTTATTATTATCGATTTGAATATTTACGCAAATATTCTTTTTTTCTTTTTACATATTATATTTCACCAACGCCATAGGCGTTTAAAGATTAGTATTCCTTCTAACGATATATTCTAACGTTATTTCTAACTTCTTATTGATAGTTTTAAAATAAGATTTTTCGTAGGATAAAGTTTAAACAACAAAATAATATATTGTCTTTTTTTAGCTGTTCATCTATCTTTTTTTTTCTTTTTTTTTTTTTTTCTTTATTTCTTCTACTTCTCGTTTCACGGAAAGTGTAGACTTTGTCGATTCGGTATCGGCCTACTTATGATTAGATACATACGAAGTCGATGATGCATTCTACGAGTAGCTCGTGAACGTGTAAATAAATTTACGAACCGATCATGATTTTTGAGAATAGATTGAGAGGTCTCCATGAAGAACGTGGAAAGAAATTCTAAATCGTGATTTCGATGACTTCTTCGCACTACATACGGCCTAATCGTAATTAGTCTCGAGAGAATAAAAGTGCAATTCGTGAAACATTCAAGGAGCATCGAAACTTTGGAATCGAATCGTTTCGAAATAGTTTGAAACAAACGATTGGAGACCGTTTATTTTCGAAGCTTGCTAATAAATAAATGTTAATTAATTAATCGATTATTATACTATTAAATTGATCGAACAAATTTGTTCAAAGCAAAAATTTTTTTTATTTTCATTGAAGTTGATAGAAAATTTCGCTCGAGACGAACGATCGATTCGTGGCGCGTTTCATAAAACGAGAAGTGATCTTTAAAATCTTTAAAGTGATCTTTAAAAAAAATTTTATTTGTTAAACATTAACGAACGACGAGATAAATTTGAGAATCTGTAACTTCAGAAAAAAAAAAGATCGGTGACTCCCAACAACTTTCGAACGAGGAGTCTCCATATCCGATACGCGAAGAGACGTAATCTTCGTGTAATTATTTTTGTATAAGAGAATAATTTATATGGGATTGTAGCGTATTGGTTCGTACGGGAAGTATCATTCGAACTACTTAGTTCGCTAAAATAGGTAGAGATTATTTCGCGTATAATATATTAATAATATAAGTTAACACGTGCACTTATCCGGTGAGAAATAATCCACTGCCATTAGATGGTTAAAAGCGTTTATAATTGATTACTTCGATTTTGATAAAATTCATTATCGATTTATTTCATTATTAAACGATAACGTACCAACTTATGCACGTGGATTTTTTTTCATAAAAGAAATTCTTTCATTCTGATATTAAATCTACATAGTTCTTTGTTCAATTAATTTTAAAAATTTGTAATATAAAGGGAAGAAAAAACATATACGCGCACGCACGCCTAAAATCGTAAATAAAGTGATCGCGAAAAAGCGTATCGATTCTTCTCACCGCTCTCTCCGTAATTCATAGCCCAATTTAAGCATAGGTGTACCATAACGGCATACATACGTCATATTATTACATTGATACGACTTTGTAAGTATTAATAGCCGTATAAGCTCGCTTATATCGTTTCGTTTATAACTCGCTCCGACGTCGACCTTCGAAATAAATCCTTTCCAGAAAATCGGCCAGTCGATTTTTCTTACATATACATAGGTGCGAATTAATGTGAATCAACGTAAAATGAATTTTGAAAGTAAAGGTGAAGAAAAAAGAAAAAAGATACGAGATAGACAAAGAAATCAATCAGATGATTGTCGATTCGATAATTCTCGAATTTGATTCGATCAACCAAAAAATAAAAAAAAACGAATAGAGAAATAGACGCATACGGATTAAAGAAAAATTTGATATCAGCGAGGAGAAGCCATTTAGTATGAAAGTGGTACGTTAGGAAAATAGAATAGAGAAAAAAAGAAACTAAAAAGAGATAAGGTGAAGAGAAAGAAAATAACAGAAAGAGAGAGAGAGAGAGAGAGAGAGAGAGAAAGAGAGAGAGAGAAAGAGAGAGAGAGAGAGAGAGAGAGAGAGAGAGAGATGGCGTTTTATCGCGAGGCGTACGTTTGTATTGGACAATAATAACTGGAAAAGAAGAATGATGAATTAATTAGCGATGAAAAGAGTGTTGGCTTCAAAATGACCCCTCGCCAATCTTTCACGGCGATTATTTTAAATGTAAAATTTTTTTCGTTTTTCGTCTTAGCTGTCTTTATTTGATTCTTTTCTTTAGATTGAAAATATTCCTTGTAAAACTTTTCATATAAGTTATAACAATTTTTAAATTATTCTTTATTGTTTTATTCTTTTTATCTCAGAACGCGAACCTTACGATACAAGGACCGACACTCTTTTCCCAATATAATAAACGAAATTATTACATTTTTTAGAGTACTCTGGATTCTATGTTGGCAAAAAAAAGAGAGAGAAAGAAAAAAAGAGAGAGAAAGAGAGAGAGAGAGAGAGAGAGAGAGAGAAAGTTTGATAGAAATAAAACGGAGAGAAAGGGAGAGTGCGTGTGAAAGAGTTAGGATGTGTGAACATAACATAAATTCGTGAGAGCATGATCATGAATCGAAAGGAAAGAATGGAATTTGTATAAATGTGTCTATCGCGAAACACGTTTTACCAAATAAAACTGGAATACTGCATGCCTAGAAATACTATAGCTCTATACATGTAGGTATTAAATTAGGTATTAGCGTGAAAGCAAAACATCTATGTTTATATAATGTAACAAATCTTCGAAATATGAATGCAATTAAATAAATGTATGTAAAGTTTACAACGATCGTTTAGTGCCACATATATTATCTTTTTGTTTCATTTTCAAAATTTTTAATTCATTAAAATAATATCAGTCAACTCCTGAATGTGAGCAACCATTACATTGTCGGTAATCGTGGTAAATGAACATTATTAGTAATAGTAAAGAAATCTCTATTGGTATGAAACATGTTATCTTATGAAGTTGGAAAGAAATCTATATTATCGACATCTATTTGTAATCATCGAAAAAAGTTTTATCATTTGAGTCAACAATATTAATTCTAAATGTAAATTACCATCGTAGAAATTTTTTCTTTATTATATACTTACCTTTTATCGATATTTATTTTTGATTAAAATAGTTTAAGGAGAACGGTAGATACAAAAAAAAAAAAGAAAAAAAAAAGAAGATAAATATTCGATCGTTGAAATAAATTATTCGAGAAGCACGTGATATACTGTAATATTTTATTCGATAAATCGTGATAATGTGTATGTTTCGCACATTCGTTGCGTATACAAATATATTTTCAATGACAGTTCATCGCATCGATGAACATCGGCATCGGCATTTTAAGGACACGGTAAGAGGATTATTAGATGATATCGATGACATTATTTGTTTCTAAGGTGTTCAACGCGATAATTTACGTATGGGTATATATATATATATATATATATATATATATATATATATATATAAATGATTTTTCTCGTCGAATATTTATGAATTATCGTACGCATTAGAAAAGTTTACCTTCGTAGTTTGAAAGGAATTATTGGATTGATCTAGATATGTATATAATTTGACGATAACGTGGCAATTTTAACTTAACTTTTTTGTTCTTCGCATATCGCAGAAATACTTTGTGGTTACATAAATTATACCTATTAGTTTCTAATCCAACATTGATTTTTGATAGAATATTAATTAATGTTTGAAATAAATAAAAGACGATAATACGATGTTCTTAAAAAGAAATAAAGAAAGAAAAAGAGAAAGATAGAAATAGAAAAAAAATAATTTGTTATTTGCTCTCAGCCAATATCTTTCGAATGTTTTAGCAGAGAAATACAAAACATTGATTATCAAATTTACATAAAATAATAAATTAATTAATAGGAAATCTGTACCGATTTGAGATTATTTGTTGTTCCTTATGCATTGATTATTTTGAATTGAAACTGAATTTTCGTAGATTCATACATATGTATGTATTTTGATACGTTTTCCATGCAATGTTGATTTTAGGCAAATCTCTCGACACTATTCACGAAGATTATAATCTAGCATAGAGGAACGTTCTATTATCGTAAACTCAATATCAATCGAACTCGCAACTGTATTATCGAAAGATAAAATTCACGAGCTAATTTATCAAAATTTATGCTCGCGAGAAAAAGTTTTTGAAAAATCGCATGTTAAGTTTTTCCATAAAATTTCATCCTATTTCTTATCGACGTTCCTCGATGAAAGAGATAAAGAGTTCCTTCATATATCGTCGAAAGCTTTGACATTACTCTCGAACCGGATTCGATTTTCGTAGGTCGACGAGTTGGAAACTACTAGCCCCTCGAGTCCTCTATCTCTCTATCTCTCTCTCTCTCTCTCTCTCTCTCTCTCTCTCTCTCTCTCTCTCTTTCTCTCTCTTTCTCTCTAGAGTGGTTAATTTGGAAGTCTTCACAGGAGGACCTAACGCGGCTCTAATTCAGAAACAACTGAGGGTCAAACCGGTACTAACGTAGAGTTAAACCGTAGCTAATCTAAGCTCTAATCCATTCCTGAATTAGAGAGAGAAAAGGAGAGAGACAAAGAGAGAAAGAGAAAGAGAGAAAGAGAGAAAGAGAAAGAGAAAGAGAGAGAGAGAGAGAGAGAGAGAAAGAGAAAGAGAAAGAGAGAGAGAAAGAGAAGTGGCACTGGCTCAAACTCAGAGTTCAACCGATCAATTAGAACGATCTTTGAAGAAAGTAAATAGAACTTTTCTCATTGTGAAACGTAACAAGCTATAGTACCGTAAACCTATATGTATGGTATTGTATATATATATATATATATATATATATATATATATATATATATTGTATATGTACAGTTACATTTGATCCACGAACCATAAATGTCACGCGAGCGTTTGTTAAAAATATAAAGAAGAAAATTGCGCGATCGTTATGAAAAGATACGTTAACGAACGCAAGATGCGCTGAAGCAAAGGAAAATTTCTCTCTCTCTCTCTCTCTCTCTCTCCCTTTCTTTCTTTCTTTTTTTCTCTCTTTTTCTATCTATCTATCTACTTATCTATCTATCTATCTATCTATCTATCTATCTATCTATCCATCCATCCATCTTTTCCCTTTTTCAGTTCACTCGTTCACTCGTTAACAAAATATCCAAGCCATGCAGGGACTTTTCCTATACAGGAAACATCGTTAGGCGGTTAGATTTCTTCTTAGGCAGCGTCTTCCGAAACGAAACTCGTTTCTTCCATTTTTTATTATTCCTTTTATTCCCATAATCCACAATTGAAAATCGCCTTATTCGTACTACCTTCTGCAGTATTTATTTAATCATTTTTAATATAAATAAGATTGATCTTCACGTTCTCGATGCATTCTTCCTCCACGTCGCAGGGGTTGGTACTTTCCGTTCGGTATGATTCAAGGTCGTTTGACTTTTGAAGCACTTCCGACACGTTAATCGCCAAAATGCTAACCTGAAGTCGGCCGAGTAAAATGCGTAGATGAACGGATTTATCGCTGAATTTATCCAACCTAAGAGAGAGAAACATCAAAAGAAACGAATCGTAAATTTACGTTCGTTTCTTTTTTTCATAATACATAGTTTAAGTGAAAAAGTTACGATTATTCTGGTGAGAAGAAGGGAGGAGTATCGTTAAGAGCCACGAATCGATCGTTGAAGATGTATTGCTCTTTGAACGGCAAAAGTTCACCAATAAAATTGTTGCCTGCACTGGCGACGTAGTGAGAAAAGTTTTTATCGTATTTCAGAAAGAAATACTTCCTCCTTCTCACGAGTGTTGCCGACGTACGCCTCACGATCTTTTCTGCATAGATATATAGAAACCAGAGTACGTATATATGTATGTATGTATTGTGTTTATCTACATATCTACTTTCCCTTTCTCTCTCTCTCTCTCTCTCTCTCTCTCTCTCTCTCTCTCTCTCTCTTTCGTCCTGTATTTCTTTTTCTTCCTTCTTCCTATTTATTCTTTTCTTTTTTCATTTTTTTTTTATATTATATATTTATATATAATAATAAAATAATATAATAAAAAAGAAATATATATATATATATATATATAAATATATATATATATATATATATATATATATATATATATATATACATTATATATACATTTATATATATATATTTACATCTATTATTATCTCGAATGAGATTATTTTCATAAATATTACATTGAAAATATTACTATGAAATCCCTGGTAAAATGTAAGGCTTTATAAATAATGCATCGTTATGCTTACTCTTATTTTTTCCTTTTTTTTGTTTCTGTTTCATTATTTTCATATAAAATGTAAGTTTGCTTTTTCCTGCCCCTCGAGCAATCTTCATAGATTATCGAAGAAAACGAACGATTTCGATAGCAAGGAAATTCGATGGGTTGTAGAAAAGACGACCACGCGACACACGTTTCGCTTCAAATCCTCACAGGAATTCTTAGAACGTTCTACCACCATCAAAGTTTGAGCGAAGGTTTTGATAAAAATTGCATTTCCTGATAAGTAGAACGGTAGTACACGAATTCTAACTTTGTACTTCGCTTATGTATATAAGTATATAAGAGAAAACACGGTGAGATATGTGATTCAGGATATACACACATACGTATATTTATCTACATACATAGATATACAATATATTTTAAAATATAATTTCTTTTCAATCTTTTATTTGCCTATAACAGAGAATTGATATCTCATTCTTGTGTATAGATTCACAAAGAAAGCAAAGAATATCAAAATAGACGAGAATCGTGAAAGAGAAATACAGAAATGATAATTTATGTAAAGGCCTCTCAAATGGATTACTCAATTACTGATTTTGAGAACGTCACCAGAAAGAAACAAAGAAAAGAGAGAGAGAGAGAGAGAGAGAGAGAGAGAGAGAGAGAGAGAGAGAGAGAAGAGAACGAAATTCATTCGTACGTATGATTGTCGGTACCTAGCCACGTTAGTGCCGGCATCAGGATATCCGGTGGTTCCATCGGGACGAACGGAGTGGCAAGATAGAGAATGAAGAATGGTAACCAGCAAGCCACGAAACCGCCCACTACTACTGCCAATGTGCCAGCGGTTTTCGTTTCCTTTGCTACCCTGTTGATGCAGCTCTGCTGATGACCTCGAATTATACCCACTTTCTTGCAACTGCTTGTAGTTTCACCCTCGTTCGACGTCCTTTCGCAAGTATCACTATCCACCGTACACTCCAAACGACGAATCTTCATGCTCTTTGTACGTTCGATCTATGTAAAAATCAAGTAGGCATATAAATCCAGTTTATAATTTTTTTCTTCATATAAATTGATAAAATTATTTTTGGGAATAGATTTTTGTAAATTTGATTTTTTGAATTATTTCTTATTTATTATTGAATTAATTATAAAAAAAAAAACAAATTAAATATATTATAGAAATTATATACAATTTTTTAAATATTACTAACAACGAAAACTAGGATAAAAGCAGAAATACTTCGAATCATCGATCGGATATCGCGTGATGTACAACGAACCGTATTAGCACACTTCAGCACGTATCAAAGATGTAGAGAAGGAAGTAACGAATATAACATGCTACGTTAGATGGGAACGATCGTTAAATGTTTTCCAGGACGTCGAAATTTATTCGGAACTTTCATAAATTGGTTGTGTAAGTTTATGGAAATAAATGCAACTACTATTATGAAAATGTATAATATTTCCGGAACGATCAGGAAAATTATTTTGGTCGAAATGTGATGGAAAAAATAAATCATAAATTATTTGAAAATATTACCGGTGCATTTCGAGTTTGTCGACGAGTTTTTTCAGAGTCACTGGTCTCCAAATTTCTGTGTCGACTAGCTATAACGCAGGAAATCCTTCCATATACGTAAAGCATGACTAACATTGGTAAGAAGAAAGACCCGCAGGCAGAGAATATGACGTAAGAGGAGTCCATGTTGTAGGAACACTTTTTGCTATCGCGATTAGTTGCCCGTGGGAAACAGCCAAGAAGAGGTGGGCTCGTAATGGCACCTGCTAGTATCCAGACAGCTACTATCATTAAACCAGCCAATCTCTTACTTCTTCGTCTTCGGCTGTAGATTAATGGTTGAGTCACCGCAAGGTACCTTCAAAATGATACACTTGTGAAACCGTAATGAGATCATACGAATATACGTATATAAAAAAATAATTTATTAAAAGGATTTGATTCAAAACAGTAATAATAATTAATAAGATTAACGAGATGAAAATTAATTATAATTATTTACGTTTACTTATTAATTTAATTCTTTTAAAATGTCTGGAAACTTTGACATCACTTTTTCAATCCCTTTATGGGATTACCAATTCTTCAATATAAACTTGTATTACACGATTATTCAAGCCAAAGGAGTCTTAAAAAATTTCTTAATCATCAACGGCGCTAATTAACGTCATTATCGACAAAATCTTCGACGAAAACTCCAACCATTTACAATAATTTATTTCAAATATAAAATCCATATATAAAACCACTTACGATAATTTATTTCAAATTTCAGGATGATCAAATTGGAAAGGATAAAGTTATTTCATTCGTTATACACGATAATCTTTGAGAAATACTATTTTCAGGAAAAAAATCTATTTCAAATCACAAGTTGATCTTATTTTAAACATTTTATCAATTGCACAATCGCATAGACTCGAATCAAAGTTGGAATTTGGCCAATTTTAGAATCAATTTTCCAATGGAATGTAGGATAAAAAGATTAAAATATAGTATCCCTAAAAGACCAAACTGTTAAATTATTGCCAAACTTAAAGGGATATCCGAAGAAAGCGAATTCACGTGAGTACAATAAATATAATATGTATAACGAAATAGAAACAAATATTCAATTCTGCGAGAGTGGTGTGCAACGATCACAAATTTGAGCCACGAAAAGTAATCGAGTACGGATGTATCCATAGCTTTTCTTATTTAACAGGACACTTTTCACAGCGGCTTTAATCTGTAGTTTGATAACTTTTGACGTAAAGAAATGAGAGTAAAACCGTGAAAGTGACACGTGCGAAAAATCACGAGACGAGAGATCATACACTCTTATCGTAGAATGTGTGTAAGATGAAAGATGAGAAAATTGAGGAGAGGAAAGGAGAAGGTAAAAATCTATCGTACGGTGCATGGACTATGCGGAAAATGAACTTTTCGATAATCTCGTTAAACTTATGTGACGAGATTCGCTACTACGTACATAGGATCTTACCTGTCTATAGATATCGCACACAACGATAGAATACTAGCTGTGCAGAGAAGAATGTCCAAGGACACCCAAGAGTCGCACAAGATTTCACCCAATTCCCAGCTTCCGCCGTTCAACTTGTCCATACGACATAACAGTAATGTGAAAAGACAGAATGCAACGAAAACAAAAAAGAAAAAAAAGAGAGAGAGAGAGAGAGAGAGAGAGAGAGAGATGGTATTGTCAAGACGAATTCTAGTTTCTCGTTTGATAGCCGGATTGAACATTCGTAAGAACGTGTTGGTTGTCCAAGGAGAAAGGAATAATACATGACATCGATTGAATTCAATTTCTGGAAAATCTTTTGCTTGTCCTGGATAAAGCTTGATACGTCTCATGACTCAGAACTTATATCCCTATATATGCTTCTTTTATAGGAAGAGAAATATTACTTTTTTCCTAACGATATAGATATCCTCAAAATGTAATGAAATATTTCAAATCAATCGGATGCTTCCTATTTTTGTATTTGCTTGAAAAAAAGGATCCATATATTTCTATTAAATATCATATATGCATTCCTTTCTCCGGAGATCACAAACCGCGGACTGAATTTAAATCGGCAAATTGAAATTTATCTTCCTGTTATTTATATTTATTTTTATTTTTAACGATGATTTCAATATTTTCCACGATAAAAATCGGAAGAGTGGCAGTTCAATGAAAATGCGATCGTGCATGAAGGTAATTAAAAAAGAGAAAAAGATTTGCTAATTATTACAATATTACGCGCTATTACATTTCATTATGCTTTATGTTGTTTTATATCTTTAATATAATCGCAACCACCCATATTATACTTTAATGTATGTATCTGTAATATCATGTTCGGACATGAACGGATCGTAACAAAAGAGAGAGAGAGAGAGGGAGAGGGAAAGATTTATTACGTCTGCTCTCAGCATTTTTTAAATTTATTGAAAAGTATTCTGGAAGCGTTCTTTGTATTTTGAAACGTTTCGATTTTGCTTTATATTTCTATTTTTTATACAATATTGAATGACTATGAAATTTATAAAGATACCTTGAAATTTTTTTAAAAAGTATAACTGTTTCAAAGTTATGCAAAAGTAAAACTTCTCACTGTGATGTGGCTAAGATGCACTAACTCCTTGAAAACTTAGCTTCGATATTTGTTCAGTGCAAAACTTCGCTATCGGGAACGAACCAATTTTTATGTTAGAATTTCGAGATGAATAATATGAAAGAGAGAGAGAGAGAGAGAGAGAGAGAGAGAGAGAGAGAGAGAGAGATTTGGAAATAAGCAAATAGAATAAAACGAATGTATTTTCTTGGATTTTTCCAGACGAAAGGAAAGATTTTTATTTTCTCGATTATTATCCTCATCAAAGAATATTCTTAATTAAAAGAATTTTCGAATGAAAATATTCGAAGGATTGAAAGCCCGAAATCCCTGACGTTCTGTCGTGTACACACGAAGAACGTCCTAATTTTCTAGACTAATTGTGGATGTTCAAGATCGTCTCGATTGGATCGCGTTGATGAGCTCCATTATATTCCACGTCGAACTCCAATCTAAATGTAAAATCACCATTCGTTACCTCGGACGACGATCGCCGATTTTACCTTCAGAGTATTAACTACGTAGAAGGTGTCCGCGATTGATGAGCTTAATTTCGAAGAAGGTTCATCGAGTATCAATTGGGAAATGCTCAATCGATCATAAAACTATAACCGAGACTGTTGAATCTAAACGAGGTAGTATTCGTCTATCAACGATTAATTGATCGTCAAAAGAACGAAATCGAATAGATTATAATATTTGAAAATATTCCTGAACCAAATGAATATCGACTTTCAAATGATATTCGTTCTTTATTAAAATGAATATGTACATTTATTAATTTTTTTTTCCTTCATTTTTTTTACTTCTATTGATAATAAAAAAAAGAAGGAAATTAATATACTCGAAAAGAAAAAATAAGAGGAAAAAAAAATGAAAAAAGAAAACAAAGATATATCAATTAGTAACAAACAGATCAGACAAAATTAAATAATATATATATATATATCTATTATTATTTCATGATTACTAATCGTTATCGAAAAGAATTAGCTCTCAATAACAATCAATTCCTTTGGAAGATGAGACAAGACAAAACAGCGAAATTAAAATTATGAAAAATGTAAGAATTGGTGAAGCATATCAATGATGTTCGCGTGACTGACATGAATTATATTCGACGAGGGCACTTGCCCGCCATTCACTGATTACCAATTAAGCTTGACGCAATGTCGACGAGGCAGAAGAGACGTTGCATATCTCTCTCTCTCTCTCTCACTCTCTCTCTCTCTCTTTCCTCCTCTTTCTCTCTTGATCGTTGTATATATATATATATATATATATATATATATATATATATATATATATATATATATATATATAATATATATACACATACACATATACTGGTATGTTCTTCAGCTTAACATAGACATACCTGTAGCAGTACAGCCGGTGGCATTACAGCCAAACCAACCAATAAATCCGCGGCGGCCAGACTGGATACGAAACAATTAGTAACGGACCTTAGTCGTCTCGTCGTAATTACCGCTGCTATCACCAGTGTGTTGCCGACCTACAATGGAAATACGTACAATACTGTTTACGCGGAATTCCAATTTTCATAGGATGGAAAAGATAATTGACAAGAAATAGGGATAGATCTAACTGGATGAAGATAGAAAAGGTATCGTTGCCATTTCGTTCGTGTGAGTTCGCCTGCTGGCAAACGAAGCTTCGAAATTGTTTTGTTTTTTTTTTCAACGAATAAAGGAAAAAGAAAAGAAATGCAGAGAAAAAGAGAAAACGGAACGTAAGATAAAAAGCTTTAAAGAGCTTTCACTTTCTTTAGCTAAGGAAAGAAGAAAATAATTAGTGAACGTAAAAAGGTATTCAATGATTTATCTTTTTCTTTGGATTATTCGCGTAAAGTTATTAAAAAAGCACATTTATTTTAAAGTAAAAAAGTTCGGAGTGATACCTTTTTACTTCTTAGTTTAGTAATAAATATTTCTAACGAATGATACATAGGAAGTATCAAATATTTGCCGATTCATGAGAGAGAGAGAGAGAGAGAGAGAGAGAGAGAGAGAGAGAGAGGAGAAAAAAGCGTCGTCTTAGAAAAAAAGAAAGAGAGAGACACAAAATAAAAAGTAAAGCTTAATTCATTGTTGCAAATATTTTCGGTAAAAAAACTTAAAGAGATTATCTGTATGAAATCACCTATAAATTTCAATTTTCACTCGAAAGACTTAATTTATTGATATTCATTAAAAACAACGACACGAGCATAAGTGAAGATGAGGATAAGAGGTGGAGAAAAATCGCAAAACACATCAGAGAATTGCTTACTATAGTGACGACGATCAGCATGCAGAACAGAACAGCCAGCACGAGATCTGTCCAATTGGCTAGATAATATTCCGTTTGCGTATCGCGTTCATCCGTCGGTATTGTTCGATTCCATTGATAAACGTCCCCATGGTAATCAGCCGTTTGATTCGCCATGACGCTTATCCACGATCCATTGATGACGATTTCTGTTCACCGGTTCGTACGTTTCCGGACATCATTAGGATTTCTGAAAGTACGTCAAATAAAACAACGTCAAATAATTCTATTCGATCTCGTCGAATTTATTAATAAATCGTTTTTCATTTCGTTTAACTTTCTTTGTTTTTTATTTTTTTATTATTATTATTCATATATATTTCTTATTTATTTTTATTTTAATTCCATCCGTTTTCTTGTTTGTGAATTCGTTAGAATAACGAACAAAAACTTAATTCGTACTATCGGTTCGATATTCGTATACGTAACATACGATATTCATGGAATCCAAGACGGACTTATTATACGTAAACCGTGTATTGGCCCAAATAAAAATCTGTTGTTTATTCAAATTAACTTGCTTGTAATTGAATTGAAAGCTGTATTCGAATGTAACCCTTATAAAGTAACAAGCGATTGTTTGTAACTAATTTCTAGTTTCAATTGTTTCAAATCGAAAATTCGGTATGTTCGTTGGAACTGGATAAATACGCATATATATATATATATATATATATATATATATATATATATATATATATATATGTACATCGCCGCCGGAAGAAAATCGAAATCGAATCGATTTAGGTAGTTGTTTAAAATTGGCTAGCGTGTCCTTCGTATATTTTCACAATTTTAAGAGGCCTCGTGGTTGAGATATCTTCGTTTGCATATGCACAGCTTGCAAAAGGTTTACATATTTACGATCACTTTATTCTATTACTGGAAAGGTAAGATAGGGGACACGAAAGGAAGAGAAAGTTGTGAGGAAAACTGTATGCAAGAGGTAAGAAAAAGAAAGTAGAAATTGAAGGAAGATAGAATAAAGAAGGGGTAGCAAAAAGGCAAAAGGTTACTTATGTAGTAGAGTTCCTGTTTGCATACGTAAATATACATACATACGCTATTTCTTACGGAAAAGTTGTCTGAAATGTAATACGAATGAAAGTAGACGGATATACACATACGTACATATACTTAGTGTATTTTAATATATATATAGTAAGAAAGAATCTTTTTTAATTGCAAAGTTAACACCACAAAAGATCGTATGAGAAATATATTTTATATGAGCTTCATTTATAAAAATCCTAAATATATAAATATATTTAATTTCTCACGGATATCAATTTACTAAATATTGAGCGCATTTTATTTTTATGTAATCCCCAATGACAAAGAAACGACCATCATGCCCTACGTCGTTGAGCAGACGATTAATTTACAACCCACTGAAAATGAAGCACAATGAAGTCGAGAAAAGGTGGTTGGTCCGAGTTGGCACGAATTTGCTATAAAATATAGAATGCTTCCGGACAGAAGGTGAATTTTCTCTGCCGTGAATTTAATTATCTGGAAGCAATGGTGAAAGAGAAGAGGGAGAGAGAGAGAGAGGAAGAAAGAGAAAAAGAGACAGAAAAAAGAGACGGAACAAGAATGAAGAAAAAAAAACCAAAAGTAAGCAGCAACGAATAAGGATAATAATAAATTACTCATCTGCCATAAATTCGTAGATATGTTTTGCGCATGTGGTGCCAAGTGAAAAGCAGAAACAGAGGCTTCGTGATATCGTAATTAAAATTAATCTTTCGATTTATGAGTTGGTTCAAGCGAATTCTCGGTAATCCCTTAGAGAACGTCAGTCAAACGTTAGGAATTTTTTAAGATGGACTAGAACACGTACGTTATAAATATTTCATACTTCTCAACTATCACGACTATAAATAATTGCTGGTCGGATCATAATTAATTTCATTAATCGAATTTAATCGTACACAAACACACACACACATACACACATATACACATACACATACATTCATACGCATATCCATTATGTAAAAAGTCTTCCTACTGAACGTGCTCTCGCGTAAGATCGTTTCATAAAGAGCGATCGATTCGTTGTTGGACTGCTCATTAATTCGTGAACCCATTGAGATGAGAAGTTCTACCGCCCTATTATAACGGGTGTACTGATTAAACAAAATAACGTAAAACTTATGAATTCTCTATATCAGCACATTTTTAAGCCTTGGTATTTTTCTTATTCCTTTTTTCTTTCCCCTAGAATATGAAAATTCTTAAAAAGAATTTCTATAGATCTTTTTTATCTACAATCTATCTTCCTCCTATTATATATTAATGAATGGCAAAATTTATTCTATCGGAGGAACTAATGATAAAAGTTATTCTGTGCTAGTAGTTTCCCGAGTGAATCTGAACGAGTTAATATACCTTCAACTAATGGCGCAGAATGATTAATAGTTTCGCAAGATTGTCGAGTAAATTTAAACATATACACATATATCAAGATTAGCCCAAGAGTAAAGTAGTACTGCCGTTAGTCTACATCTGGTCTTAGTATTATAACACATTACTGTTTGGTCATTGGCTTGTGGCGTATATGAATATTGTTCTTCCATGACATTTTGAAAGTTAGTTTAATAACGTTAGGAGAATTCACTGCTCATAGAGTTAACAGTATGATTAAAGAAAAAGATAGAAGAGAAATAGAAATTGTCAATTCAGATGTCTTAAGAGAGTACACATCGTTAAGACTTCGTCTACGATGTTGCGTTAATAAGAAGGTTAAGTAACTTCTTGTTGAAGTAACTTCAAATTTTATTGACTTCAAAGGAAACGTCGACTCAAAAACTTGTTTTATTTAATTTTACTTAATTATATACCTTGACTATTTCCATCTTCGATTCGAAGATGTTTTTTCTATTTTTTTACTTAACAATTATTTACAAATTTTTCATTCTTCCAAGAAAGGAAACGAATATTTTGTGAAGGATAACGTGAAAGTAAGACGAATTACCATAGATATGGATAGATGTGTGTATGCATCTGTGTTCTCTGATCTCTCGTAGTTTGTTTTGCACGAAAAAGAGATCCATAGAAAACGTTTGAATAGGACGAAGTTCGTTTTTCAAGTATCAATTAATAGGAATCTCTTTTTTCCTTTGACTTAGTTTGAAATAATGTCAAAGAAAAAGATGTTGAGAGGAGAAGAGAGAGAAAGAAATAGAGAGACAGACAGAAGCTACGTTCATTTGTAACGCTGGCATACTATCTTGAACGTATCTTGTGGTTATCTTGCGTCTAGTCACGTTTGAGAAGTACTCTCCAGAATAACATTGTATTCATCCGCCTGGATGCATAATAAGAACGCTATAAAATGAGAGGAAAGAAGACGACAGAGTAAAAATAAGGGAGAAAAAAAACTTAGCTGAAAGAGAAAAAAGATGAAGCGCGTTCGCTCGCGAAGTGTTGTAAAATAGTGTTGTAAAATAGTGTCAAGTCAGTAAGTATCACGAGAAAAAACGTAAAAAGCTGTAAAGGTATAATATGTAAAAAAGTCGATATAGATAACATCATGATAACCTATATCACATTTTTATTAATTAATTAATTTAAAATATTTCCGATCTTACCTATGGTTTTTTACATGTTTTAATTCTTCATAAAGAAATCTAAAATCGTCACAATGAAAATTAAAATTTAAAACTATGATTTTCATTGGTAAATGACGGGAGGAAAGAAGAAGAAGGAAGAAAAAATAGGGGGAATAGGAGAAATCATCATCTATATTTTCCAGAAATTTTGTTTACTGACATGAGAAGTAATTCAAAAAGTGTGGCGGATCGATGAACCGATGATAGAGAAATTCTTGAGCACGAGTCGCTGATATAAAGGGTGATGAAAAGTATAAGCGGTTCACTTATAAATAATGTGTGCTTTGGAGGGTGGTTCTGCTCGATGCTAGATAGTTAATGCCAGGAGAATGGTTTACAATATATAAAACGTGTCTCATGAAATTGGAACGAAGTTCGTTGAAGGATAGAATGATACGATGCTATCGGGAAATTGCGAAAAATCGCTAACGATCGATAGAAATGGAGCGAAAAAGAGAGAAAGAATAACCATTGGTTGCATCGGAAACAATCGTAGTATATGTGTGTATGTGTTTGTATATGTACGTATGCATATATGTATGTATTTATGTATGTATGTATATATATATATTTCTTTTTTTTTCAAAGAGATGACGAATTTTTGCAAAGACGAATTGATTTTGATTGACGAATTTTTCTCTTATTTTGATTTTGATATACGTACATACATAGAAACGTATATAATCTACTAGAGATTTTCGATCTATTTTATTGGTCTCATTTATTTCTTCCACTTTTCCTATTTCAGTTTTTCAGTCTTCCTTTTTTCTCTCTTTCTCTCTCTCTCTCTCTCTCTATTTCTCTTTCTCTCTCACTTTCACTCTCTTGCTTCAAAATTTATTTTTAAATCGATATCTACTTATCTGTAAAGAGATCGTTACGTATCGGTCTATCCTTTCGAAAGAATATATTCTTACTGGATTTTCTTCTCTAGTAAATTTCTACGAGTCGACTCGTAAACTTTTTCTTCAGAATGGATGTGGTAGTACCCGTAAGATAAGCTAAGAGAGAATAGAAGATAGACAAGTAGATACTAACGAGACTGCGGAAGCAAAAATTTCAGAAATATTTTAAACTCTTTTATATATCTATATAGTATATAGTATTAGAAATAAATATTGTAATATAACGAAAATATTATAGAAGTAAAAGATTTTATGAAGTAAAATATCTCGTGTTATATTATTCCATGAAAACATTTTGAAAACTTTTATCATTAATATCTTTTTCGTAGATTTCACAGAAAACATATTACTAGTTTTGTGTGCCAAGCTATTTTCGTTACTAATTTTGTGTATTCAACGTTGTTGAATATTTGTACATTATTCTCTATAAATATCTCTTTGAGGGAAGTTAATAATAGTTTAGTTAACCACACGAAATTGAATGACTCTTCAAATGTTTGCAGTTTCGTGCTTAGATACTATAACGCATTAGAAAATCGTTGTGATCGTCTGATAACTAGAATTATCGAGGAATACAATGCAATAAGTCTATTTTTTAGACTTATTGTTAGCGAACTGAACTATGTAAAGACGGATAGCCTTGAAAATAATCATTGAGAATAATAACTAGAAAGACAAAAGAGATGAGAATAACGTCAAAACTGAATCGATAAGGACAACTAAAATGATATATTTCGACAAAATAAATATTCGACATATCATCTTTAATCATTATTATTATTATTATTATTATTATTATTATTATTAATTGTTCAAAACAATTGTATTATTAAAAATAAAAAATTTTACATGCGAACAAAGAGCGAAATTTTTTTTTCTATTTCTATCACTAGTACTTCTTATTATTAATACTCCTACTATTCTTCTTTGAGTTCGATTATCTTTATTGGTTAACAGATCTTAAACTCGTTTAAACAGTTACGTGAAATATTAGTTTTCAGTGGAGCAGAGAATTGATGAGAATTTTCTAACTTATCTGAAATTTCGAGCTGTATGGAAAAGCCTTTTATGCTGTGTTCATTGTATGCAACGTAACAACATTAGCTTCTTCGATTCGAAGGAATATAAGAGCATCGATGTGTATGTATATTACGAGTAAATAATATATATGTATTGAAGTACATAATGTATATATATATGCTCAAAAAGATTTGAATTCGTCTGATAGAAAATTTAATCATTTACAATACGACTGTATTATAATGACAGAATAATAGTTTATAGTATAATTATCAAGCATAAATTATCATTTTTTTATAAAACACGTTTAAAGTCATTAGTTTTCAGAAATAAATTTGAAATTAACAACAATTAGCACAAAATTACATGTTGAAATTCTTTATTAGCGAACTAGAATATTTTCCTGATTTTTGTCATATCTAATATGTTTATATAAAATAAAAAGTAACTGTTTTTTTAAGCGAGATAAATTTAATAATTTTATAAGTATCTTTTCTCAAAGAGGAGAAAGCAAACATGATTGATTTGAGAGAAAAACAAAAAATATTCCAGTCAACTTCATTTCATAATATAAATTATATTTAGAATATAATATAAATAATATAATATTTAAAATATATAATATAAAGAATATTTGTATGCGTATGTGTGTGTGTGTATGTATATATATATATATATATATATATATATATATATGTGTATAATATCTCTGAGATTTAGCTCAAGTTTATGGAAATCTTAGTTCTCTCTCTCTCTCTCTCTCTCTCTCTCTCTCTCTCTCTCTCTCTCTTTCTCTCTCTTTCTACTGCCAAACGTTACAGTGTAGGTATATTGAGATTATTCGGATATGCTAATTAACTAGGCAGCTTCCTCTCGCTTCCTTTTCCTGTCAAATCTCCTTTATTCCTTCTCCAGAATGTTCCTCTAAAATTAGATAACACATTTCTCAAAGCTCTGTTGTTTTTAGACACGTAAGATCTAACGATTTTCGTAAAAGCTTTATCTCAAATTTTCTATTGATACATAAAACAATTCAAATTTAACGAGTGTGTGAAGTAACATTTATTCGTAGAGTATTATAGAATATCATAATTCATACTAAACATTTTTTCTGTGTATTTCGATCGAATTTCGCAGGAAGTTTATTTTACTTTATTTTTCGAATACATAAACAATAAACTCCAAGTGTGGTTAACGTGATTTTGTAGTGATTTATTGAATCTGCTGAATCAACGATCATTGATCTTAATTCGTTAATCCTTTCTCGCAAATTTCTAATGACAGTTATTCAAATATCTAATATCGTCATTATGGAAATATTAACTTTAATGAGTGAAAATCGAGAACACTCAAATCTAACATTAATCTTTTTCTATTCGATAGAAATACTAAGACGATTTAATATTCAGAAAATGAACCAAGAGCGAATATTAGATTCCTAGCTGAACGATTAGCCTTTATCGATGATAACTCCCAAACGGATATCACTCCGTTTCGTAATTAGTTTTCGTAGAAACTGTACCTTCGTGTTGGCTGACATGTAACTATTCGCCCAGCACGTTTATTAAAGCCAATTAGTAAGACTTATTGACATAGAGATTAATGAGAAAATCTTTCGTTTTGAATCCTTCCATTATTTATAAGTTGTCCCAATATACCAATTCTTATTTCCAGAGTGTACTTTCCTCATGATTTCTTTTTTAATAACTTTGATTGAATAATTATACAATCATTCACAAAATCAGTCTTTTTCGTATCTTATTAAATCGCTTCGATAGAAGAAGTGAAGTTTAATAAATACACGTAAAGCTAATTTACGCTAGAATATTTAATCCATTTTTAATTTATAGAACAGCATTATTCGACGTTATCTTTGTTATCTTCTTCAAAATCTATTAAAAAATTTTATATCCGCTTTGTTACCTTATCTTCGTCATTTTAATCTTTATTTCGTAATTTTTATTAAAAATAAAAACAAATTTTCTGTCTCTCTCTCTCTCCCTCTCTCTCTCTCTCTCTCTATTTATCTTTTAAATTTTATACTAGCCATTGTCCAAAAATCGTTATCAATTCCTATTATAAAGTTTATATCATCATTTGTAATATTTTTTCCCAATATGTGATTGTTCTCAATTCGAGTGTTTTTATTCAGAAATTCAATCTGTCGGTGGTATTTCGATATGCCTGGCGCCGCTACAACTGGGAAAGGCACTAACCACTTCTTAAAGTTCTTATCTCTCATGCTTGCCTTTTCATTCCTTCCTTATTTGAGCTCAGAATACGACCAGCGAACTATTCATATTCCTTATCCTCGTAACTGCTTTAACTATTTTCCCAGCTTTTCATCTTTACTGTACTATTATATTCTCTGACAATATACCGTAAAAAGAAAAACGAGAACTTTTCCAACTTCACGTTTGATTGTTAGAAAATTGAAGATTATTGATAAAAGCACTTGTATTTTCGATAAATCTAAATGAAATATTTAAAATTCTCATATCTCTCTCTCTCTCTCTCTCTCTCTCTCTCTCTCTCTCTCTCTGTCTTCGTCGAAATACATCGAAAGAAACTTGACAAATAGAATATTTCTTATAAAGAGTTAATACGTAACATTAAATTTTTTTTATTATTGCTTAACGGAAGAATAATTAAAACCTCGTTCTTATTATATCTCTTTACGGACAAAAACGTAGATGGATTTATGAGTATGAAAATAGCATGTTTCAAATACTCTTTATTCTAAAAGATGTATTCGTGCGATATTGAGATAATTTTATTCAAAGATCTTGTTGAACATACAATGTCGAGGGTTAATATATTCACGAGTAAACTTAACAGACCTTCTAAAGATTTTCTATATTGTTACATTTTCATGTACATCGTTTATTATAAAAAATTATATATCTCTTTTATTATAACAATAATAAAAATGATAACGCGTTCGACGCCGAAAGATTTGTTTTAATCCGACTTATTGACAAAGATTTTACATTTTATCTAAAATCGTCGAGTACTCGAAAAGAGTACCCAATTTGCGATTGAAATCTCATGGACGAGTGGAAAGCGTCATTACTTTTCTCTTGAAGGAAAACTCCGTTGAAATTTCGTAATACAATTCGCCGGAAATTTCATCGTTTCGGCTTCTTCCTGTCTCTAAGAAAAGACAATTCACAGAACAGATGTAAATCCAATAGTATTCATAAACTCCTTCCGTAAAACATAAAATCCATATAGTTGATGTGGCTGTTTTACAAATGGACGTTTGATGGACACATGCTATGTTTGACAAAAAATAATTTTCCTTTCGATAAAATTCTACTATGACGGATTAAATGAAATTTTCATGATACATTATAATAATTTACTATGAGATCAATAGACAGAGGGAAAGTTATGCTTATAGAGATACATACATCTATTTCATAATGCGAGTCATTTATGTATAAATCGTACCGAAAAAATAATTTCTACTATTGCCAGTAAAAAACATTCTACAACATATTTATAATTTATTACAAGCGAAATATTTGCTCTCTTCTTTTCAATCTAGCCCTTGTTTATATTGTTAAACGTACTAACGTAATTCCCCTTTTGCCTTTCTACAAATGCAGCAAGATATGCGTGTGACTTCAAAGATATAACTTCAAGGATATATACATATACATACATTTTTTTCCAATGCTTTTACTACATATCTGCTATCTAGTTATCTGAATATAATTAATCTTCGATCTTAAATTTATCCTATCCTGTTAATGAACATTTAATGACAACGACTTTGTTTTCTGCAGGATAATATTTTTTATTAAATTCATTATTTGAGCTTCCTTCTTCCCTCTCTCTCTCTCTCTCTCTCTCTCTCTTTTTCTCTCTCTCTGTCTCTTTTTTACTTTCCTTAATTTTCTCTTAGAACAGATTAGATAAAAGAAAAAAAGAGAAGAAAAAAGTGCTATTCAACTATCGAATATTCTAAATGTTTCGACCAGTATAAGTAAAGGTGTTCTACTTTCGAAACAGACAGTATGCTTGGGGAGAAATATCAGCGTTTTCTTCTTTGAAAGCAAAGCGCTTCTTTCGTCCTTGAGTCAGTCTCGGAAGCACTTTCGACGGAGTTACTTTTGAGGGAGAAAAAGAGAGAGAGAGAGAGAGAGAGAGAGAAAGAGGGAAAAATAGTCGAGATTGTCATGGAATGTACAAACCTCGAGGTGTTATCCAATGCGTTACGAACTTATACGATATATCTGAGGGTATCTTTAAGTTAAACGGTATTTGTCAAGAAAGTTGTATGCGGCATGTGTGTATACAAACCTAAATATACAAAAGATGTGCACATCTGTATATACGTATAATAGATATAGACACAGTTACATATTTATAGACAAACTTCAGTTTTCTTGTTAAGAGAAGAGAAATATGTATAGCGGGCGTTCTCTCATAATGTATCTCAACATTGAATTTCACACAGCTGTGCATGAAAGATTATCAAGGGATAATCTACTTACGCCCCATTGTCTCGACTTTTGAAGTTGCGTCTACGAAATACGAACTCTCAACCACTAGCTTTTGAAGCTTTCTTTTCGAGCGTATTATTAAAAGGAAAGGAAAAAAAGAAAACATTGTTTGCGAGATATTTCTTCCGTACGTTGTCATTCTATTGAATAAAGTATACCAGGAAGAAGATAGAAAGGATGAAAATGTTTGGAATATTTTTCCCTCAGTAATTGAACGCAAAATTGTAAAAGCTAGTATTTTCTATTTTCATTGGTAGGAAATTACACGGCCTGATGATAATCCATGAGAGATACTGATAAAGCGTGAAATTGAATTTTCGAATCAATCGGATTTAAGATATAAGTAATATTTGAGAGAGAGAAAGATACTTTATATTATATTAAATATAATCCAAAGCGTTTATTATTTTACATACAATGCTCTTAACATTTATAAAACTTTTTGTTACCTAAAAAAGGTCACGTCTCTCTCTCTCTCTCTCACTCTCTCTTTCTCTACTCTTCTCTCATTTTTTATTCTGAACGTGGTTTTCACGGCATGGAATTGGATTCACAATTCGATCTATATAGCTTGCGTGACAGTATTCGAGCGGCGAGTTCTCGTACGACGCCATACCGACGTGACAGATTAAACCTTTGAATTGTACCGTGTAAATTACACTAGCCGCTTGCAGCGCTCGTATTTGCTCGGGACTGGCGGGTCGATGCACAAGACCAACCGGCAAACTATTTGTAGAAAAATATTCGAATCTTACCGAGGTTTTCTATGCAAATAACTTTTATCGGAAAAATTCTTTTCATCACTAACGAAATATTCGTTCCTTTGTAATCATAAAGAATCAAGAAAAATCCTTTTCCCTTTTCTTATTTAAAAATATAATCTCAACTTCTTGACCTGACTTTTATTCTTATTCCTTGAAAATTTTATATCATCGTTTTTTAACGAAAGATTATTTTGATTTATTAACCTTCTCTCGCCTCTACCTCTATTAATTATTATCATCGTAATTATTTGTTCATCTTACCAATGTCAACAGCAATAACATTTGCGTACACTGCATCGCGGTGTTCTCTATGTTCGCTACTATATTTCACATTTCCATTACATGGTACATGCACATACATATACATATACACTTATATACCAACGTAACTGTCGCAGATAGTTAAATTTACGAGTAGGATATACTTACCCACGCAACGTGCCGAAGCTACAACATAGTACGATTACGTATAATCATTGTTTTCGAGCGACTATTGAGATTCAATTTCCTAATTTAACTGTTAAATTCTGTTTGCTCGTTGTAATAGTTTTTAATTATTCCAATATATTCTTTTTTTCTTGAGTGATGTTTCTGAACAGAGAGAAGGAGAAAAAAGAAAAGGAGAGTCGAGGCGCAACATTTTTTAAATTTCCATAAGGCATTAACGCTGTTGGAACGCTTGAGATCTCTCTTACATTTTAATAAGAACAGATTTATCAAGGAGATGCGACAGTTGTGGAGTTCTATAAAAGTAAAAATAAGAAAAGAAAAAAAATAGAGGGAGAAGGAAAGAAAGAAAGAAATAAAAAGGGAATATTTAGTAACTTTACAATGCTACACCACCGAGAAGGAATGATAAATAAATGAACAAGAATTTACTCTATGTATGTGTAACTATAATTTAGATCGTATAGACAATGTACATACATTAATATATACCTGAACCTGTGTATATATATATATATATATATATATATATATATATATATATATATTTACGTAGTATATGCATATATGTAAAGTAAGATATTGCTACAACGATGAAACTGGAACGGTTCCAGTTTCATGATCCCGTTTACTCTTCGGAAAATTTTGGGAGAAGAATTCTGTCGGCCTCTTCTAGCAGACTTTAAAGGAATTAAACATTCCTTTTTTTATGTTGGCATCGTACTTAACAGAATGGTGAAGAGTACTCCTATATATATATATATATATATATCTCGTTTTATATTAATCAACATTTTAATATTGATTGATTTCTCTTATTTGAGAAGTAAAAAAGAGATAATGAAAAATAACATTATTAATATAAAAAACTTTATATATATATATATATATATATATATATATATGTTTGTAATTTCTCAAAAACCTTTACTATTATTGCTTGATGGTGAGAATGAGAAATAAAATGAGAAATGAAATTTTGTATAATTGCTCTTTATGATCCGACAGAAAGTTTCGGTTATTTAACTTGCAGAAAGTTCAGGCCACTTAACTACAATATAAAATCACATATGATCTGAAATAATGCAAGATTTGATATATTACTTAGAAAAAAGGAAATACAAAAATATTTTTTATACTTTATCTGTCCGTCATGCTTGATAGTAAAAATATACTTGTTTAAGAATATTTTCAATGAGGGCAAATAAATTGTATGGAGTCAAGAGCGAAAGTGGACGGAGTGGTGTGCTGAGTAGTAACATGCTGTTGGAATTTGAGCTAGTATGGTTATGAGATAGCATAGAAATACTGGAGAAGTTCACTCAGCCATCGCGAGGTCATACCATCCTGCTAAATCGTGCGAAGCATTTCTCTGTTTCGTTATCCATGATCCGTCAGCCATAGCTCGACATTGCCATGGCTTATCACCGTCACGAATAAACGCTCGATTTAGATTCGATACGGCTTAACTACTCTGACATCTATCAGCAATACATGTTTCAATGATTCTTTTCTATTTTAGTAATTTTTTATTTTTGGAGAGAAAGATCAAAAAAGAGAAAATGCAATTCATAATTGCACATGTTTTTAATTAATTAACGTAATAAGGCTAATAAGATTAAATTGGATAAATTAAACATCTCAAATTTTATTTCAATATGTGTAAAGCATTTTACACCACTGCCAAGAACCGTCAGACATTACGTTTTATCGCGAAAAAACTCTCTTCTGCCCTGCCTTCTCTTTCTCTCTCTCTCTCTCTCTTTCTGTCTCTCTCTTTCCCTTTATTTCTATCTCTCTTTTTCTGTCTCTTTTTTGTCTGTCACTCTCTATGTTGGAACCAAAAAGGAAATTTTCCATTGGATTTTTTGGCAGATTTTCGGCCAAATGCTTCTAAATCCATTTTTCGAAAATCTACGTAATTTAGAGTGTCCATTGGAATGTAAAATGATGGATAGTCTCCATTTAAAATCTTGATGATACGTTTGACAGGATATAATTAGAAAACGTGATAATAAGATGTTTAGACGAAGCGTTATCATATGAGGGAAGTACTTTAATCATTGGAATAATTCTGTGCCAATGTGAATGAATAATGCTCGAGAAGAATTGAAAAAATGTCAAGGACACCAGCCTTGAAATATATGTACTCTTCGTGATAATATAAAACGAGAATGGAATCTGGTGCTCGATTGAAACAAACTGGCTTCTCTGGCACACATTGGTCTCTTTTTTATTCAGTGTCCTTATCGATCCTCTTTTATTTTTAGACGTTTCATTGCCATTAAAATTTCTCGTCTACGCAAACATTTATATCTTATTTTGTCAACGTTAAAGTAACGCTCCGTTAATTTAGCAAACGTCCCTTTGAACGAGCTCTGTTACGTATAGGAGACGTCCAGTCTTCAATGTAATTAAAACGAACATAAAAAAAAAAGAAAGATGAAAAGAAAAAGAAAGATAGGTAAGGAAAAAAATGCACCTCACGGATAAAAGAAAGATGAAAAGGAAAAGAAAGATAGGTAAGGAAAAAAATGCACCTCACGGATTTCTCTTTTCAAAGATTACGATTTATCTGAAGACCCACAAGAAGATATTCTTTTTTTAGATCCACTCATTCATCGTGGTCGTAGTCATGATCGTGATCATGATCGTGGTCGTGGTTGTGATCTTGGTCGTAATAGTGGTCGAGAGATTGATGAATATTATACCTCCGAAAGTCATGGTCGAATCAATATAAAACTGTCGAAAATAGGGCAAAAGATAATGGCGTAACATAGCGCGTGGCTGCATTTTGCATACATGCATTCGTTTGGAAAAAGGGTGGAAGGTGAAACATGTTGGCCGAGAGAAAGGAAGAAGGAGAAATAGGTAAAATTTGAGGTGATGAAGGTTAATGAAAGAAACAGAAAGATAGAAAATGAATACGAAGAAAGGAGCAAGGATGGTCAAGAGGAAGTAACGGGGAGGAAAAAAGAGAAGAGGATTTAAACCGCAAACGTAGGAGAAATCGATAGTCTCGCTTTTGCGATCTGCCAACGAGAGTAGCAGCCTTTCTCTCCCTCTCTCTCTCTCTCTTTCTTTATCTATCCGTTTCTCTCTCTCTTTCTTTATCTATCCGTCTCTCTCTCTCTTTTTCTTCTTTATCTATCCGTCTCTCTCTCTCTCTCTCTCTTTTTCTCTCTTTGTTCTTCTACTAACTTCAGTAATTTTTCGAGAACGTTAATCGAATTTTAAGATCTTTCAGCTTATGGACAACGAGTAGCTCTAGGCTACTTAAATTAATTTACATGCAACAACACTCCGGACGACCCTAACGGTATTAAATGCATACGGAATACGCTATGTTACGAGAATCTCTCGCACTGATGGCGATCACCATTGTATGCATTTCAGATGCGATTAAATCGTTGGTGATACGCTGTTATGTAAATGCTTGTACCACATAAATCACGATCGCGTATCATTGACCATTTGCTTTTGGCTTATGAAGAGAAAAAGAGATCGAAGGAGATAGAGTAATGGCGATTCTGATAATCATTTGCATATAGAATGAACATTGAAAAGTAAAAAAGCGTTTTGAAAGCAAACCTGCAAATCCATTACGTACGAACAGATAGATAGGTAATTAAAAAAAAAACTTGAACAAGAGAGAGAAAGAGAGTCACTTTATACTTAATTAAATCACATGTTATACATTATGAGATTTTTAACGAACAATGGTCCATTTCCGAAATTCAAAGTTCTCCCTACTTCGAATCGTATCGAAACTCGGCAGTTGAATTCTGTTTGAATATTCTGGTGCTTGTGTATCGATAACTCGATAACTGTCTTCTTTATCTTTCTCTTTCTCCGCCTTTGTTTCTGTATTTGTGATGGTATATAAAGGGTTTACACATGTAGGTATGTAGGTAAAATAAAATTAGGATTAAAGTGTATACCTTTTTGTGAGATTAATGCAATCAATATTTAATCTTCGCTCTTGCGTAGTAACCTTTTTTGCAGATTTTGCACACCAATTTTATATGAAAAGTGGATTGTGCAAAATAACATTGCACCTTAAGAATTTTGTCTTTTAAATTTCTCTTCTATTTTATTTGATATGTGCCTATGTATTTTTTCTTTTTTTTTCTTTTTTTTCTTCTTTTTATTTTTTCTCTTCTTCTTTGTTTTTCTTTGTCTTTTTCAGCACTGCGCAAAAATGTAATAACGTTTGAAGAACACACGTGTTCTAGATTTTTTAAACAAACGTTACGTACGTCACGGCACATTACACGAAATCTCGCATGATAATCCCACGCATTTCGCTTATGACATTATACTTTAAATATAATATTTAATATCATCTATACATTCAAATAAATCATTTATATAATTTATGATTATATTTCATTATAGTGTAACGTCCGAATAAATGTCCAAGTAAAATCCGCTTTGTTATCAAGATCAAACAGAACATCGTTTTAACTATTTCAAGCTGCTTAATTAAAGACCTTCTAATATAACGAGCTTATATCTGGGACATACGAGAACAACGAAGATACTTTCTGTATTTCGTTCGACATTTTGTTTTACGATTATCTTTCTTCTTTATTCTATTTTAACTAAAAGTATTTTTTCAATTACATTTTTGTAACAGGGAAATTTGAAAATTTACGTTTAAGCATAATGAAATGTAACGATGAATACGCATAGTAATTGTATGCTAATATACTTCTCTGCTGTTTAACGAAGAAAGATTTTAGTCGAAAATCGTAACTTACATTAAAGCTGAGTTTATATGTGTTCTAAATTATAATAAGTCTAAGAGAGAGAGAGAGAGAGAAGAAGGAAGAGAGAACAAACACAGTAGAAGAATAATGGATCTGCGAATTATTCCTTATTGTATATATATACTCTAGAGTATACTTAAGAATATACATATATATAAAATATATGTATACAATATATTTATATGTACTTAATATATGTATATACATAACCCGACACAAATACGAATAATAGTTCACAATTGCATTATTCATATATGTAAGTATCATGTATATACATACCATTTACATAGCGCACAATGAAATATTTCAACGTGCGTGTCACGTATTATCAAATCGTTTCTAGTCGAGCGTTGACTGGAAATTCGGATATAGTATAATACAAAAAAGAAAAAAAAAGGCATAAAAAGGTTCCATTCAATGTATATTTTTCATGAAACAGTGAATTTCCACTTTCTCTCAATTTCTACTTTTCTATTCTAGATTGTTTCTAAAAGATAACAGAGAACACTGTCTTGCGAATTTTCTTATTGTCATCCTTATAGTACGACCTTATCTATTTTTAAGTCATAACGAGAAAAATGGAAAACATTGATTTTTTATTTTTGATAAACATTTCTTCTTCTCGAAGTATCAATGAATTTTTTACGAACGTATTCCACTTTATCAACTTTTCATTCGTTTCATTCAATCTTAATAAATTTTATTGGATGTTTCGATCCTGTAATCATTTCGAAACCATGTAAAAATACTTTATTCGATCAAATCTAACGGTGCCATCTACGATCCAGAAATCATATTACGTATTGAAAATACGTGTCCGAAACGAGTAAAAGACTCGATTATAGGATGGAACAAGATCGTTTTAAGGTTCTTCTTTACCACTTTATAATCTAACACCAGCTGTACGCGTCGAATGGAAAGAACGAAAAAAAAAAAGTAGATGGACGAATGAGTGAACGAAGTGTTTGAAAACCATTGGAGAGACATTCCAACGTAGGAGAAAAGTATGTATACATACACGCTTGTGCAAAACAAAAATTGGATTCGATCCGAGGAACGGAAGATTCCACGACGCGGAAGAATTACTTTGAAAAAAGAAATATATGTATAATATATATATATATATATATATATATATATATATATTTTCACATACATAATAAACACATGCTTAATTGAACGGATACATAATCTATAAGTTCTCGGTTTATCGCCGTAGAAAAAAGTTTGTGCTGAAATTCGCGTGGAATCATAAATCTCTTTTTCTACGGTACGTAAATTCGTAAAAGAATCCATCTGTTAAATCGGTCAAAGATTTTTCCTATTTTCAACGGTTGTAAATATATCTCTACTTATTTACGTTCGATACTTTTTTTCTATAGAAACATCTACTTTCTTTGTTCAACGAGATAACATCGAGGGTGGCTTTTTCAATGCGTTCTTGCTTGTGGAATAATGCGTAAGTACGTACGTACATACATACATACATGTCGTATAGGGCTTGAACTTTGACCGAGAGGAAGGAAAAGGAAGTGAAGGGGAAATGGTCCATTGTTCGTCATACTACGATGATGCAGGTACCTGCTATGGTGAATATACATATACCTATATGTGTATATATATATATATATATATATATATATATATATATATATATCTGTGTATGTATTAGAAGCGAACGTATGTATGTATGTCGTCTTTCTTTGTTGAAATAGTGTAAAGCTTTGTTTGCTCTGGGACCTATGACAATGAACGAACGAGAGGCTCATAATCAACTTCATTTACACGACCAACTAGGCACTTCGTAGTTCATGATTTCTCTTGCTTATCGCTATACATCAAACAATTATCGATGTCTAACACTTCGATGATCTCATTAAAACAATCCTAATTAATCGACTGTATCGATTTATATGAATAAATTTAAAAGCCATGTGGGACAGTTTAAGTTTAACGATATCGAGTATATTGCATACATAAGCTTCTCGTTTTTTTCTCTTTTCGCATTTAAAATGTAGTTTGTTCACTTCTCTCTTTTGAGGTCGTTTCAGAAAAGCTCTTGGTGATCGAAGTAACAAAGCTCTTGCGATATTTACCAATTTATTTCTCTCTACAGTCTAGATACTTGGTCACTTTAACACCTCCTTTTCTTCACAAGCTATTTCTTTGTTTCTTAGATACTACAATTTGTCCTAAGGACAATTCCTTTTTATTGGATTTCTGTGATTTCTTTTTTCTCCTTATCCCAATTTTTCTACTTTTCTGATCTATAAGTATTCATTACAAATTTAATTAATTATTATGTAATTTTTAATTTTATTATTAAGTTTTTACATTCGAAGATAGATAATTCATTTTACGTGTACGAAAACTAAAGAAACTTACGTATATGGTTTAAAAATTAATTGAAAATAAATTGATCGTGTATTACGTCATGTATATAATTCTCTGAAAATTAATGAAATTGAAGAATCTTTTCATGGAGAATGTTTAGAATGTTTCGTCGGCGTTATTTTCAACAACTCGCATCACAGTGTCGTGCCATTTTTATAAAAAATAATATAATTCTTTCAGTTGAGTTTTAAACTAATAGTATTACACTGTCTAATGACACATGAATAAACGATAAGACGCGAGAAGGTTGAATATTAAGTTTAAAAAATTTTTCTATTTATAGTCCACAAGTGGGAATACTTTTATGGTACGCTGTATGCATCGATGAATCGAGAGAATATTGACTAGTTTTCTTTTTAAAAAGTTTTCGAAATATAAAAGTTCCACGATCAGAACATAAAAAAGTACAACGTTAATGGTTCACTTGAATTTCCTTTATTATAACAAAACGTCACAGTGAAAAAAACTTTCTACAGTAGACAGAATCTCGAAAAAAGAAGCTTATAAAAAATCTTTTTCATATCACAATACATTTACTCTAATATAGTATCGTAGCTAATGAATGATTACCGCTATATCTCATTTAACGAACTTTTAAAAGTTTGACATAATTCTACATGAAAATGTAACATCTAGAAATTAGTTTCAAGCGATACGCGAAAGCATTGAAATGGTTAACCGCTTTAGTTAGAGAAGAACATCGTCCGTATAAAACAATCTAATTTCTTGTTACCTCTTGACTCAGAATTCAGATATCAGATATCACATTTCTATAGGCTAATGCAAACACTTACGGTCAGTTTTACGACTTCACTTAATATCTAAATTCAAGATTGCACGTATTTGAGCATTAATTCTCAAGGAAAACTCGTAATACGATTTAATCTTGGCGAAAACGAATGGAAACCTTAGTGCGAATAGAGTTCTGATTTTATCTTACAAGTATTTTACACAGATTGTGATGATTCGTGATAACTAAAAAAAGTAAAGCAAAATACATTTAGATTATCTGTAATATTTTACGATGGACGAGAATAGGGTGATTTAAAAACGATAATGTTATAATGCTACAATTCATTCTATCGTTTGTACTTTTTATTGTTTGTCTCCTCTTTAAGATAATCAAATATACTCAGTTCCTTTAAGTAATGAATCATGAAATGATAGTACTTTATAAATTATAAATATCTCTCTAAATGTTTCTGTAGCAATTTCTCACTCCTCTTAAAAACGGAAGATCTGGTTTAGATCTGGTAAGTACTTGGTGAGACACTTATCTTTCTTCCTGTCTTTTTCTCTCGTTCTCTCCCTTTGTCCACCTGTTTCTATCTCTCTTTGCAAGGTGAGAGCAAATAACAAAAGCGACGTAGTCTGAAGGAAATCACATTGATAGTCACCTCAGCGGTTTCACAAAGTACCAACGCTATTCCTGCACATAGAATATCGATGAGGATGCATTGGCAAGACCAGAAGGCACCACGAAGGACGATACGAACTTCAAAGGATCTCTTATTTATCCACCCTTCTACATCCTTATGCTCTTTTTAGATCAAGCGTAACCGATGATATGGAAAACGGTTGATATCACAGGAAGAAAAGGATTAAAACGATGAGGAATAATATAAACATCTATTTGTTATAGAATAGAATACACTTTTTTTTGTTTTATTAAATATGAATATTAATCAAGGGATATGATTTATTACATTGTAGCGAAAGTATTCGTTCGACTTGAAAATAGTGTCTACTCTTGTTGAATGAAATTGTCTTAACTTCTTTTTTTTTGTTTTAATTAGATTAATAATGTATGATAATGAATAATCATCGATACACCTATAATTTACAAATACTCGATATACTTTTCGTAAATTTTGAATGAAACTAATTAAAGAAAAAAATGTAATACCGTGAGCCAAATCATCTCTATTTTATAACATATGATTACAATGTAAACAAGTAAATTTATCAAAGAGAAAAGATAAAGAAATATTTTCTTACCGTTATCGGCTCAGAACGGTCTAAGGGATGAAAGGAATTAAGATAATCTCCTTTTATGTATAATCGATCGGTGCTTCCAACGGATGAGAAGATTTCCCTATGGCTTCTGTAAATGTACTCATACTTGTTGAAACTTTTTGATATCATATGTATCCTCTAACATACATCGCAAAAGACGTCCTCTTTATGAGATATTCTAGCGACTTTCGAAAGAGTTGATAATCTTATCGGGGATCATTTTAATTTCTCCTTTGTGATTTCTTAATGATACCGAATATTGATATTTTCCCTAATGACCTCTTATAATTACATGCCAATTTTGAAATCGCCTTAAATAATTCATAATGATTAATTAATTCGATGATTAAAATATTTCCGAAGTTTGAAGAATTAAAGAAAAAAAAATCCTTCCAAAAAGGACAACAATTTTAAGTTAATCGATCTCTTCGATAAGATTCGTTCTATTTTGAAATTATTGAGAAATTACGAAATTTATTATCGCCTCTATTAATAATATTTCTCCTTTCTATGGGAATATTAATAAATCTAAACTATCCGCAACGAACGCGTTGTAAGTACCAACTTCGACCATTATAATGGTCATAAAAATGACCGCTATTTATACGTATGTATGACAACCATTATTTATAAAACGATTCGATTTCTCCCGCGTCCTTTTATTTTCATAGTAAGCAACCTTTTGCTAATATACCGTATACTCATCAACTAAATTCCAGTTGGTTGATACAACCAATAACAAGGTACCAACTAATCAGAACCACTAGTTTCTCTTCTATTTTGCAAAATACATTCATGAGAATTCATCGAGATACTAGTAGAAGCAAGAAAGGAGTAAGAAGAGGAGAGAGAGAATTCATAATCGACATATCTGTTTGTATATTCTATCGACCTTGTTCGAATTCGAGTAGAATTGACGGTGTAATATTAATTAATCTTTTTATTTTATCGTAGTCAATACCATTTAAAAACAATGGCTATAGTAAACTATATGATCATATTAAACTTTTCTTTACTTATATTCCGTAAATAGATTTATCTTTTGAGAATTATTTGTATGAATCATAGATATTTCACTCAAAAATTTTAAGCTAAACAGCACGGAAAACATGCGAAATTCTTCCCTGATAAATTTTACCCAACGGTGTGTATCAGTTTTGAATGGAAAGCAGTCTTTTCGATTAAGCACTACTGAATTCTATAGAATTTTTCAATTTTCCTTGTACGCAAAATCGAACAACGGGACTCGTTAATCGCATCGACACATTCCTACAATAAAATCTGGGATATTTGATTTTTATATATTAGAGAATCATGGTTTGCAGGAAACGGTAAAAAAGATCGATAAATAAAATTAATTGGAAAAAGTACATATATAGGTAATAAATAAATAAATACATAAATAAATAAATACATAAATACATACATACATACATACATGCATACATACATACATACATACATGCATACATACATACATGCATACATGCATACATGCATACATGGATACATACATACATGCATACATACATACATGCATACATGCATACATGCATACATGGATACATACATACATGCATACATACATGCATGCATACATACGTGCATGCATACATACATCCATACATATATGCATCCGTGCACGCATACATACATATATGCATACGTGCATGCATACATACATACATGCATACGTGCATACAGGCATGCATACATACATACATATATATATATATATATATATATATATATATATATATATGCATGCATACATGCATACGTGCATACATATACATATGTATACGTTCATACATGCATGCTATATGTATGTACATGAATTTGTATTTTTTAATGAAATTGATTTTACGACGTAAACGATTACCAAGCTTTATGTTTTATCAAACGTTTGATCGATATAGCGAATTCGAAAAATACGCGAATAAGTTTAACAGAATGATGAATATAGAAAAGTCATCGCTAAAATGTGCTGATGTATAAATTCAAATTAATGGAGAGCGTTTCGAGCATTAACGAAGGTGACAATTAAAATAAGAGGAAATTTCTCCTCCTCGAATCGTGAAAGTCTTAAATTTTGGTAACATCAATGAGAAGAGAATAACAACAGGAGGCTGGATGTATGTAAGTTCGTATGTATGTAAGTTTAAATGCGTGGCCATTATTTATGAATGATGACAACATCACAAAACAAGTCGAATATACAATCTCAGGATTTCTTTCTCGTTTTCTACAACGTCGAGACAACGATAGACAAGAAAAGGAAAGAGAAGGGTATATGCGAAAGAACGTAATGATTGTAAATGTACATATATATGTATCCACACATGATATGGACGAATGAAATTTCGCTAATTCATGCATGATTTTCAGCATCGCTGATAATACCGTGCGTTTAACCATATATTCGAAGCGTTGACGTTTATTTATCATAATAAACGAGCAAAGTTAATTATTTCACTGTGCTTTTCTACGTATTATCCTGAAATGGTCGTAAAATTCCTTTACGAATGAAATGTGGTTAATAATAATAAAAAAAAAAAACATATTTATAAATAAAAATAAATGATCACTAGCAATTATATTAATTTCTACTTCAACTTAATAAGTACATTGTTGAAAGTAAGTAATGCTTTCAACTTGTTATTTAATGGGCAACATCTTCCTTGAGAAAATGGTTGAAATAAGTAATTTTTTTTTCTCAGAAATGATTGGTGGAAATGAAACGATTTTTTTTTTTTTTAATCAAAGATACATGTATTGTTAGCCTTAAATTATTAAAAAATATTGAAAAATAAAATTATGTAAAAAAAAAAAGATGCTTCCAGATGGATGTAGACCTTTAAAATGTCATATAAAAGTCTCACGGAAAATACAAGAGAAAATTTTTCTCAGAACCCTACGGCCCTCATTTCTCACTCTTTCTTTCCCCATTTCTTTCTCTCTCTCTCTCTCTCTCTCTCTCTCTCTCTCTCTCTCTCTCTTTTCTAGTCTATTTCTCTCTTATATACCTGCCTTACTTTCAGAGCCACACTCTTGCGCGTATTTTCTCGCAAGCTACGAAAAGATGCAGTTCGAACACTCCTCTACGTCATCGTTTCCGCATTGCAGACGAACAAACAATATCAATGGTGCGTTGAAACATGAAGTGGAACCGTCCACGAAGTCCTTCTCGCCACTTGTACGCGCACGTTATCGTGGATTAGAAATGTACAAAAGAAAAGGTGCTTTTCCAAACAGTGTGACTAGACGGAATAAAAACAAACGTCGATAAACTTGTAAGCCGACTATATGTAATGACGTTTCATTCGACATTCTTATGAATTAACGATGATTTCTCCATTACCGTGGACCGAATGGTTAAAGTTTTCTATTTTTCTTTGTTTCTATTTCTTCTGCTTTTTCGTTCTTCTCGTGAACAGTGCATATATGCAGTGAGTACAATTTTTTTTCCAAGTTTTGATTACTTTCCCGAATACGGATTCTTTAACGAGCTTCTGTACTCTGTTAACAAATTTTTCAGTATAATTACAGTCCTTCTCTACAAACGCACTGACAGAACTGTAATTTAATTACTCTGTAGTTTTTTAAATGCTCTAATGGTCGACATTGCTCTTTTTGTTCGTATCAATACAAAGTTTATTGTATTTCAAGTTTCAAAACTATAGGATAAATTATACAATGGATATACATAAAAATAACAGGAAACGAAGTGAAAGAGAGAAAGAGAGAGACGGAATAGATAAACAGGTGCCCAATTTTTTCTTATAGATCCTTCAGAGTTCAAAAGCTATAGAAAAATGATATATGAAACATGATTCGAAATATAAACGAAGAAGAAAATATAAATGTCGAGTATAGGGTAAAAGAAAAGAAAAATTATCAAGTTTTACGAACAAGATATGGTGGACTTTTAGAAAATAGGGCAATTGAAATCGGTGTGAAATGAAGAGCGTCAGTTTCGGTCTACGAATCTTCATCGATGTCTCTCGTTCTCTCGTATTCGTCGTAAAATCGAATGACTCATAAAAGCGATACGATTCAAAGCGAAAGTCCAAATAATGTGGAACACTGTTACGTTTTTTTTTTTCCTTAAAATCAACTTCAATTACGTTAGGATATTCTTTAAAGCTTTTCGATTTTAATCTCTGTGTGTTTAAATACCTAAAAGTAAAACTTTACGATAGAATAAGTCTGTATTCGATTCAATATATTGTATATCTATAAATGGACAAATGCGTTCGTTAAAAATAATAGATAGAAGAATAAACATGAATTCATTTTCGTATTCGATACTTACGCCATGAATGGATTGAATCAATGCAATATTAATGCATGGTTTATTACATCGACGTCCATCACTTATTAATGTGATTAAGAGCAAGCGTAATGAAAGCCAAGTATTTCGTTAATGAACTTTCGTTAATATCCTTTTTCACGGCTACACGAATAAATCGATATCATTGTCAAATATTATCAAAGTTAAGTACTCTATCAACACTTACACTATCACGTTCGGATAGGGTCTTTTTCGGATATTATCTATATTAGCTTAAGTTCGCGCGCTTACGTAATGCATTCTATACTTGCGAAATATTTCGAATAGTATCGTAAAATCGATCAGAGATGATACGGAGAAAGAAAGAGAGAGAGAGAGAGAGAGAGAGAGAGAGAAAATCAAAGCGAATTACTGTAAGAAAAATGTCAAGATTAAATTGTCCGACACGTTATCTCGAGTAAGCTTTGCTTTAAAAATCCTCTAAAATATTTCCGATTAAGAACAGAATATTTATGGAACGACTTTAAGGAAGTACTTACTTCGAAATAATGCTATAAAAAGGAAGATTGTGATATCGATCCCAAACAACTGATTATTCGTATGGTTTAGTAAAAGTCAGGAGAACATCGATATAGCCTAACCATACATAGTGAGTTATAATACTCGGAAGTCTGCGAATGATGAATTTTCTTGCATCGTCTTAATTTTTTTCACGATCGATAGATATCTGAAAATTTAACGGATATCGTATCAAAATTTGTAAGCTGCTTTCTTTTGACGATTCTCAAGTTATCGTCTCGAGTTCGTTTTGAAAAAAAAAAAAAAAACAAAAAACAAAAAATAGGAATAGAACGAATGATTTGTAATGGGATTTAAAAAAAAGCACTTCAATAAGTCAAGTGAGGCAAGTCGATGTTGGACTTTTCCGAAACTTCAGAAATCACATATGTGTATGAAATCGGTGAAGTTTCACGTAGCGATCCTTTTATTTACTATTTTCTAACTATTTTCTCTCTCTCTCTCTCTCTCTCTCTCTCTCTCTCTCTTTCTCTTTCTTTCTTTCTTTCAGTCATTCGGTCGATTTCTAAGTTCCATAAAAAATTTGATATTGTAGAAAATTTATAAGAGATAGCGTAATCTGAAAAGTGTAAATACGTGGGTAAATGAGATCACGGTACACATAATCACACACACACACTCATTCTATATATCGTTTAGATCGATCGATCGCATGAACATGCATAAACAGATTGCAAAAATTACTCAATAAATTTTAATATCAAGTACTGCCATTACACGAACTCGTAGTAACCAGTTGTTCCTTAATTATTGTATACTGATAATTAAATTTCTCAAATGATTCTTCGTTGTTGCTAAGAATTTCTCTATGAGAATAAGACTTCGTGTTTAAAATTCATTACGAATTCAATGTATGTTCGTCTTAATACAAGCTTCTAATTGAGTTAAAATGGGTTAAATTTATAGAAAGAAAAAAAAATTTATAAAAAGAAAGACAGAATATATATCACATGGATTTAGGAAAATTGATCGTTGAAGTTAAACTAATGTAAACTATGTCCTAGTTACTAATTTGCTTAAAAATTATATTCCTAGTGCCAAAAGAAAGCAGGCTTGTGTTATATGGAGCAGAAAGAAAGAAAGGAAGGAATAAGGAAAGCTCAAATACGTGGGCTTGAGGGTTTTAAGCTATGTAAAAGGGATGACGGACGTGTTGTTTCTTTGACGGGCGATGAAAAATTTGTTCTCCATCCAAGCATCCAGGTAATTAAGGCTGGCCGTTCGCTGCATGTAATGTTTTCAAAAGACTTAAAATGAAAAAAACATAAGCATATAAGTAGTAATGCCTACTAGGAAAATTAGCATAAATCAATTTTCTCGACTTTACGTAGAAAATGTCGCGATATTATGATGGCTCATCAACTGATTTCTCTCTCTCTCTCTCTCTCTGTTTTTCTCTCTCTCTGTTTCTCTCTGTCTCTCTTTTTCTCTTTCTATCATGAAACCTTATTAATCATGCAAATGACAGGTTTCGGTTAAAATAATGACGATGCATTCCATAAAACGATGCATCGTGAACTTTTGTTTATAATGACTATAAATTAAATGGAAAAAAAGAATTGCTAAGTAAAATTTTCGTAGACGTACATTTCTTTAACCGGTCATTTTATTTTTAGTAGCATTGTCCCATGTAAAGCTTCAATTAAAAAACTTTCGTTAATTTCTTAACTAAGCAAAATCGATTTAAAATAACGCTTAAAAAAAAAAAAAGAAATTGCGACTAAAGTGAAATTTACTTTTCTAAAAGAAAATAAAAGAGATAAAAGGAAAAGGAAAATATTTTTCCTTTTCAATCTCTAAATTAACTATTTAAATCCATTTAACTTTATCTTTCTATCTAAATAAATGTCTTAACCTTAACGGTGATTAGATTAAATTTATACGATAATTGCTAACTAAATAGTAGCTCTTGTTGATCCTCTTTATTTATATTTCCACGACATTATTCTGATACGTTAATTCAACTTCACGATTAAGGATAATGAATAGCATTTCGAATGATTCGCCTTGGTGAACACAACGTTATGGATAAAAGAGAAAAATAGGATAGGGAGTAAATGACATTAACAAAGCGGTCACAAAGTTTTCGGGAATATTAAATCAAAAATTTACTCAAAAGCAAGAATCTTCTCATACTTCTTCTGTTGAATTTTTTATTCTCCTTACCAGATGTCTTTACTTTTTATCTTTATCTTTGATTATATAAAAAGTACAGCATCATACGATAATATCAATCAAATATACAATAATATTAAATTATTCAATAAATTAAAAAATTTATTATCAATCTTTTTCTTTTTTTCCACATTTTACTCATATAATTATTGATCTCGTTTCTTTTAACTTACTGAAAATTCATTTCAGAGAAAAAGTGACGAACATACCACTCTTTGATCTTTCTGCCTTTCTCTCATACATGACATTAGTAAATTTTCAAGAAAAAAAAAGGATAATTTGCTAGAGAATAAGAAAGAAAGAAAGAAAGAAAGAGAGAAAGAATGAAAGAAAGAAAGAAAGTTCCTTGATTCTTTGAGCGAACAACTAGACCGAAAGAACGCATGTCAACTAGACCGAAAACAGAAAAGGAAAAAAGGAAAGATTTTAACACTATACCGTTTAGCAATGTAGCCTTTTTCCGCAGGAAGCTAGGCGAAGTGAATAAGTACGATGGAATTAAATTGCAAAAAAACAAAGTATGAACTGGAATACGAAGGAGTCGTCAACGACATCGTTGGACTCGAAAATATACGGTAATGTAATACCATGATTTTTCAAAGAGGAAAAGAAGAAGAAGAGAGAGAGAAAGAGAGAGAGAGAGAGAGAAAAAGAGAGAGAGAGAGAGAGAGAGAGAGAGAGAAACAAGGAGAAAAAATCCAATGAATGGAGAAATGAGAAGTACATAATAAATGTTCACTGAATTTTTCTTCAACCATGCAACTAATTTGATTCATTTTTCTTTTTTCCTCATTTTGATTGTGATCCCCATTGAATCTCATTTCGATCCTACAATTAATCGTTTCGAACACGATCAACGTTTAATTTTCATCGAATCGGATATCTTTTCGCTTTTTTTTAGTATCTTCGCTTTTCCACAACATTTAAGATAAAAAACGCGCTCGACGAACGAGGACTCCGATTACCAGAAAATGCACGTCGTTACGTAGGTCAGGCTCAGTGTAATAAGAACGACGATAACGAGATTTACACAGTCAGGTAGTAACGGGATAGCGAGTGGTCCAGACTATTAATCTTTTTTTCTCTTTTGTCCTCTCGATCAATTACGAGAGTTCGTTCACTGAATACGTTTTTTATTCCTTCTCTTTAACGTCAACGTTATGACGAGATGTTTAATTATTTGAAAACGTCACTTTCTATTATGTAACCTGAAATAAACAAGCCTGCAGATATTATCGAATCCATTTTCAAATTTGCTTCTTGATAATAAATACGATCACGTTTTGTCGTCTATAAGAAATCTAATTTGGTATTCTTTCGATGTTAATGTAAATACCGTTAGCATAAAATTGTTCCTGGAGTATTATTCTCTCTCTCTCCCTCTCTCTCTCTCTCTCTCTCCTCTCTCCCTCCTTTTTTCTCTGTTCCTTTTTCAAGCACCCACGTAGCACTATCGTGAGCATAAATTAGGACATTCCACGGATTTTAAAATCTACGATGCCGAATTCAATTGAATTTAGGTAATACGAATTTTTCTCCTTTCCACTATTTTATGCCAAGCACAACGTGTCTGTTGTTTCGTTCCTTAATTACACATTGTTCTCTATTTGGGACGTAAGATATGAACTTGATGGAAATATGATATTCATCGTTAGTATTTTAAAATGAATACGAAATCGTGTGTTTCATTTGGAAATGTTCCGATTTTTTAAAGAATAAGTGTGACATGAATAAGGGATGCTGTTAAAATGATTGATTATTGATCTGCATACATCATCGAACAATTTTTATCGAATGATTACTTTTCTTACATTATTTCATAAATTTTATGTACCGATTTTATCGTGTTTTTTGTTTATTATTTCAATAATTTTTATTTAAATGATCAGATTATTCTTAACGATTAAAAATATATTCTTCTATTCCTAATTGATTAACACGTGTTTCATTAGAATTCTTCGATACTTAGGATACACAAGTTGAGAATATTTCAAAGAATATTGTCAGATATTATATATATATATTAATATTATGTGTATATATATGTATATACACGTATCTATCAAGAAAAGAAAAGATAGATTTGTGTGTGCGTATATATATATATATATATATATATATATATATATATATATATATATATATTCTATGGACATAATACAGAAAAAGTTTTCATCTTTACAATTTCATCAGAAAATAAATATTTTCTCACAATTTTGCTTATAGAAAGTTTGCGCGAGTAATACTTCTCTAAAACTTTCACTTATTTATCGGAAAACTTTTGTATAAAATATATAAGTGTTCTATTGTGTTTCAACATATTGTAATATTACAAATCTTATAACTTACTCGGTGTAATAATTAAAATCCTCTTCGATGTTGCACAATGGTCCAATGAGAATGTCGTTCATCGATTGTAAATAACGATATCGACGTTCAAGAACTATGCAAATAAGATAGACTTATCGCGCTTAATAATATATTTGATTGAACGTGAATCATGATTCGAATCACGTGTCGTGCAAAATTCTGACAGACTTTCGAATGATTAAAATTTTTATCACTGTAACGAAGAACAGAGTGTGAAATTTTAAGAATGATAATGAAATTATAATCGATAATATCTTATTGCTCGTGTGATAATTAACGAAGGAATATTATAAAAGATAAATGATTATTTATTAAATCGTACACATTGTAAAATAATGTTCCGATAAAAAGGAGTTACACTAATTTCGTTCGATATGATAAATTTGTTCTGATACATATATTTTTTTTTTTTATCATCGTAAAATAGACACTGGTCACTAATTAAGATAAAAATTATTAATAACGAAACTTCTTTGCTTATACTTAGACTACTTTTCATTGACTATATTTCACGAAAGAAAGTTTATAAAATAATTATAACGGGAAAAAGTTGAGTTTAATTGGATTATTCTTTCGATAAAAAAAAACTCCGTTTATATTTCGATGTCATTTATATCTAATGGAGTTTAAAAGTCACCAACTTAAGAACGACTACAGGGGATATACAGAAGGAGTGTGTTTTCGGCTCGGCGGTCGCGCGCGTACTGAAAATCCCAGAAACCACCCCCATCGACCCTACTGTTCGCTCCCGTTTCCATACAGATAGCGGACTATATTATGTTCACAAAACGCATCATATTTGTGCTTGCGATTTAAAATGTTCAACTTTTATAAATGAAAATTGAATAACATTTTTTTTCTTGTTACTTTAATCTCTTTTTTATAATATGTTCGTGACATAAGACGATTTGAAATCAAATTGAATTTAATCGATATCTTTTCGTTGCTGATAAATTAATTGTTATAATTAATGTTTCATTATTTTTCATTTTTATATTTCTTTTTTTATCTAGAAACATATTGATAATTTCTTACGTGAAGAAAATGAAATAAATTCTAGACGGAAGTCCAAATAAATTTCCTATTTATCATTTCGATTTTTATAAGTGAAAAGTGGATCGATCAAAAGTACATAACAATAAATGTTTTATCAAAAATCAAACAATAAGAAAGACAATCGATACGATTCTCACGTTATCACGTCTATCTCGTGATATGTATTTCATTTATATCATATTGAAAATTATATAATCATATTACCAAACAATATCAAAGCGAAATGTTGATTCACTAAAATATTTAATAAACATTTGAATTATTGATATTTCCAATAATTACTTTCCTCAGTGACAAAGGAAATATGTTTAAACTATAATTATGCGTAATCAATATGCCTATTATTTACAATCTTTACTGATTAATTTTTTATGTTCTTATGTAATATTACTTTTTCGAATATGCACTTTAAATGAATTGAAATAGATTAATATTTACATTGGTTTGTTATTGTACTGTGAGAAAATCATACAGATAGAAAAATAAGATAAAGGGATTGAATATGAAAAATAATTAATAAAGTCGCCGGCTTATCGAGTCAATGCCGTTGCATTCAAGAGGACATGCAAGTCAAATGCATTATCAAGTGCGGCTTCAACAAGATTTTAATAAACCGTGATAAAAACACGATGTCTAATATAATTCTATTCCCATTGAAGACGTCTTTCTTCCAATTAAATTAAGATATATGAGTTTTTTCCCTTCGATTGAGAAAAAGAGCTCGGTTAAGGCTGTTCACTATTTTTTGTTCGAAGTGTGTGTAACTTCAGTGACAGGTATAGACAAAATTGTACTGGCGCTGTGTCGTACCTAGTACAAATCACCGCAAAACGTTTGTCATCTTAAAATATACAATTTTACTGCTATATTTCAAATTTTGAAAAATTAAAAAAATTTTCTTTTTAATTTAAAAAATGTATTGTTTCTCCATCATAGACAAATAAAAATTCTTAGCTTTAGATATTGTTTATATTATATTGTATCTAAACATCAATTAATACATTTTTCAAATATCATTAACATCAAGTTTCACTCTTTAATCTTTATAATATTATATGAAAAAAAAAAAACGAAGATTAATAGAGAAAGAAAAAAGAAAAGGAGAAAAAAGTAAGAAAATTAGTAGAGAAGTAGAAAAGGAGATAAAAAGAGGAAGAGAAGTTCAACCCTCGGCAATCTAGTCTGGAAAAGAATAGAAAGAGAAAGAAAATAAAAGAAAGCTGGAAGATGCTATAGAACGCATACGAATGTAAAAACGATGGAACTCGGAACAAAAGTTAGACATCTCGAAGATCTCTTCATCCGCGCAATACCAGAGCTCGATTTTTCTTAACTGAAGGAAGGATATCCTCTCAAGGGGGAACTCGAAAGCTCTATACAATACTGAGAGAAAACAGTCCGCCCAAATGCTCTCAAAGTTGCCACCTGAAAGACATTAGAATAATTAATCTAGAATAATTAATTTAGAATAAACTATTATATGCATTTATTCTACCGATAGTATTTGTGTAGCATTAGATTTCGATAGAACATAAGTAATACCGACCTAGGTCTCACCACGTGAACCGTGCTATATTTGGAGACGCATTTATAGCTTTCCATACAAAGATCTAAACCGATGTGTATTCAATATGTTTAATTTTAAATCGATAATGGCGAGATCTATTTCTTGTAGCTATACTTTTCATTACCGTTTTCGTAACCCATCAATATCACGAATATTACTGTTAATTTCATTTTCAAATATTCGTGATATAAGATAGAGAAGGAAACCCTAATACACCTGGAAAATAAGAACCTCATCTCTTTGGATTGAAACTGATTACTACATTTTCAAGAGATAAATTTTCGCAGCGTAAGAGAAATTGGAATTATTATTTGGAATATATTAATTGTTGAAAATTCTGAATTAAAAATGAATTAACTTATTCCAGGGCCTACGGGCTGCGATTTTATTGTACAAGTTTTTTTTTCTTTTTTTTATTTTTTTTTTTTTTTTTTTTTTATTTTTATTAATGAATCTACTCGACTTTTTTTTATCAAAAGCAATGACTAGTCGACTTTTTTATTTTAAAGCAATAACTCTATTGAAACTTCATTTATCAACAAAATTGATTCAATATTTAATTAATTTTTCTAGAAAAACTTAATGAAAAATTTTTGAATGCTCATTTTTACAAACGATTACTGCAATTATTAAAAAAAATATCATTCAATTTCGCTTATAATCCAGAGACTATGCATTGCAAATGTCTTCTTGCTCATTCTTTATTAGAACTCGTTAATATCAATTCATTACTATTTTCGCGAAAGAAAAATATTTAAAAATCCATTGAAACATTAAATTTATAAATAATTATAAAGGTATATAAAACAAGAGAACCTATTCTTAGCTAATAACTATTCTTAGCTAATAAATATACAAAAAAAATAAAAAACTATTTACGAGTAAATCGTCAAAGAAAATTACTTGTGATCACTCAATGCTCTTCTACTAATAAATTATAATCAATCATATCATATCAATTCGGACCTTTTATCTGTGATATGAATGAGTGACCGAAGGAATTTAAAAGTTTACTTACTACTTTAGAAGTTTTGCGGATCTCCAAAACACTCGTCCACGATTTAGATCGAAATTGGGGCTGGATAATTCGTAAGCGGTTGAAAATGAGACAGGTTGACATCGATGTTGTTTGATATCTTCTTCAATGATGCACTGTCTCTAATACACGATAGTTATATTTTAATGGATGGTCACTGAATTTACTTCGCGATATTCTATTATCTTTGACGAATACAATCTGTGCTACTGTTCAACAAACGAAAACTTTATAAACAAATATTGCCTCTAACGATTGCATTGTATGTAATCAATGCAAGTTAACTTGTTGTTTAAAATGCGAAACGTAAGTGATTGAACACTGCTTCTACTTCGCGATTTTTATTTTTAACAATGCAAACACTCGATTACATCATTGATTTGCGCGCGATTGCTATAACGTTTTTAAACAGAAAAATTCAACATTATAATATGAAGTTAATATTATGATATGAAATAGTATACTTCGAACACGTTCCAAATTGTTTAAATAATTCTAAAATAATCAAAAGTATAAATTATTTAACGTATCCGTTTAGAAAGAGATTGCTTCGATGTTACGAAAAAGAAAATTGTTTCGATAATAGTAAAAGTAAGTAAAAAATTTGTTTTTATTGATGCAAACAAATAACAATCGCGCGTTTAAATTGTAACTCTATTTAAATATTAATTTAATTCTATTTTATATTTAACGCATGTTTTGAACCATGAAATGTTTTATTAAATGTGGTATTATTTAAATATTCATTATATTGCGCTCACGTTTCAAATCGTTTAAATAATTCTAAAAAAATCGAAAGTACGGTTTATTTAAGTTTACCCGTTGGGAAAGAGACTGATTCGATGTTTACTCGACGGAATGCAAAAGAAAACTGTTTTGATATCAGTCAAAGTCATTGAAAAGTTTGTTTTTATTGATATAAACACGGATTTATTGCTTAAATATTGGTTTATTATGTTTATATATGTTAATCGAAAGTATGAAGTATTCAAGTTAAGTTTAAGATTTACACGTGTTGAAATTTTAATTATTAAGTATTTTATATTTTACGTTCGTTATAATGCTGTTAAAAATATTCTATTGTTTAACTATTAATTAAATACAGTTCACATACGTCGTACATTTAATATTTAAATGTTAGCGAAATAATTTAATTTATTATTCATTCCCACCCGAATTTATGATTTATGTTTATCCAAAGATCAACTTTTATGTATTTTATATTGATTACATAGATAATCTTACGATCTTTGTAATGTTATTAAAAATTTCCGGTTGTTTAAATATTAATTTTATTATACTGTCCATTAATGATTATTTAAATAATTACAAAATTGTGAAAATTATAAAGTATTGAAGTTTGGTCGTATGGAAAAAGTAATTTTTGATGTTTAAACGTCAATATACAAAAAAAGAACAGACGCTATAACTAGTAAAATCATCTGATAGTTTGTTTTTGTTGATATTAAATGAAGGACACGTTTTCCAGTTCAAAAATTTACGTTTAGTAAGATAATAAATTACAATTATTTTCTATTTAATATGATTTTTTTTAAAGAAAATAAAGCTTTTTCAAAAGTTCCAAAAAGCCATGTCCACGCTTAAACCTTTATCTTTAAAATGAGATTTTGTTCATCAAAATCGTTTAAGAATTATGCCTGTACTGATTGTGATGTAAACTATTATAAAACCAAGAACGATGAAAAACTTATAGAATTCTGATATCTATGAAAATAATCAGGAACATATTAATAATAATAATAAAAATAACAATAGTAATAGTATTCTTATTAGTAGTAAGTAGTACTAGTAAATAATAGTAATAACTAGTAGTAATAAGTAGTAATAATAACTAGTAGTAGTAAGTAGTAATAATAACTAATAGTAGTAAGTAACAATATAATAATTGCCTTAACAAAATTAGTCAAAAATATTAATAATTGCTGACCGTAGAATTTCCGTGATTTGGTTTATAAAACTGTAAATATTTTGTAATCCAAATTATTATTGTGATTTGTGATTATAAAATTGTAAATATTGTATTCAATCTCTAAGTCGCTGAGACATATTCACTTTCGTTCAATTGAATAGGCCTGGTATGAGGAATGGTGTAGTTCCAATTTATCGAAATTTAAATAACAGGAGAATCATTGTCATCGATCATATGGATTCAAATTTATACCAGAACACTGTTTGGCAGTGAATTGTATAGCAACCGGAGAAATATGTGTAGCTCGTTATTTGTTGCAAATTTGACAAACCATTCTCATCATGGTAATATATATTATATCGAATAAACCAATTTCATGAATTTTATTCATGATTGCTTATCCATCCTACAGAAGGTGTTGCTCTGTTTGATCAAAAATTATAATAAAATACCTATGATTCTAACTGAAGATTTCAACATTAATTTTACATCAATTGAAGCGCGAGCCCTAATTGAATTTCTAAATTCGAAATTCAACTTATATATGAATAATAATCCAACAGTGTCAATTAAAAAATCTAGGATTGCGATCAACGCGGTATTCATAAGATATTTGAATAATCTACAATTTATATATCATATTTTAATTATCATAAGTTAATAATCTTTGTGTTGAATTATAAGAGAATGGACACGTTCAAAAAATAATAATATGTGTAAAGAAATATTGAATTAAGAAATATAAAACTAATATAAAAATAGTATATATAAATAAAACATCGTTACATTAAATTGAGCTATTTTTATGAAAAATTGAATATAGAATTAAACTGATTTTACGAATTTTAAAAACGTGGTGACCACATATCCATTTTTTTCAAGCAAAATGTCAGAAACAACATCTGCGTTAATAGTGAGTCCGGATATAATCCATGACCGATTTTGATGAACAAGTTTTTATTTTCAAAGTGAAGATTTAATCGAGGATATGACTTTGTTAAATTATTTTTTAAAATAATATTTTTATACATAAACTATTTTCGAAAGACATCGGAGTAATTTTTTTCAAAAAAGATAAAACTTTTTCAAGTCGTCTAATAAAATTAAACTGTAACGTTTTACCGATTGTGAATAGTCATATTAATAACGTTGTAGACTTTATAAGGGATTAATCAGGTATGTATTGACCATTTCTTTTTTACGAATTGTCAGTAATGTTAACAAAGACAGCGAAATAAAATGCTAAGATAAATTTGATAAATTTTCTTCTTTCATTTTTATCGATAATCGTAAAGATCCATCGTGATTAGACTACCAATATTTGACATATCATTAAGTAAACGAGAAATTGAAGTTGTTCAATAAAATAAAGAATCAAATGATCGTTATATTATATTAGTATCTATCATTTCTAAAAGTAAAAAAAAAAAAACGAAAAAATATTTGAAGCTTATTTTCCTGCTCAAACATTATAAAAAGTACATATAATTGGTTTTTCAAAATGAAAACGTTGTATCAGAGTATACTATATTTATTTTTCGTGTGTTAATAATCAAAAGTTATCCATCACTTCTTTTTTAATTGATTTGTTATATTATACCAAAAATAATCATTAATTATTATAATAGTATAATAATTTAAAATTCGATTAAAATCGATCGATTGTTAATAGAGTTTATTTGTCTTTTAAATGGTCGAGAATTACTATATCAACAAATATTATGATAAAATTATATTATGGTAAAACTATATCAACGTAACATCTAATCGATGTTATTAATATATAATTACATTTCCGTTTTAATTTCCATTGAGAGTGAAAGTCGTCGATCTGAAAGATATTCCTATTACAAAATCATTTAAAAATGTCACCTTGATGGTCAGTGAGGATTCGGTATATTCGGCATGGAGTCGATACATTGTCTAAGAACTCGGTTCGTCACTATGGATTAAATTTTTACATGGAAGCTTATACAGCCTTTCTTGTATTGTACGTCTTCTTTCTTACGAGTGGGATAGGGAGAATATCCGTGAGGTAATTGGTGTGCTAGACGTGGGTTTTCGCGAGTGTAATTATGTCCCACTTTAAATCTTCTGGACTTCATTTTACTGCATGAAATTCGAAAAGCACGAATGGTCGTACTTCATAATGTGGTGATTGAAGCTTCCGTTGTTATGACGGTTCTGCCATCCGTAAGCGAGGACTTATTATCCTCCAGTTGGTATTGGAACATGAATTCTCGATAAATGGCAAATCATCCCAGTATCGCGTATTTTAAAATAGATTCATCGTTAATTCGCGAATCTTCAGATACAACTTCCACGTAGACGAGACCTGGGTCGATATTATTACTGGATGAATGACTGCATATTTCAGTACCATTTCAAAATCTTTTCCATCAAATTCTGACTAAATATTAAAGTACTAATGATACTTTACATTGCTAATAATAATACAAACATACATGTGTATATATATATATATATATATATATATATATATATATGTATATGTATATGTATATATATACATATATATGAATGAATGAAAATTGTTTTAAGAAAGGAAATAAAATAGATTGTGATATGAATAAAGATTATTATTTTGCACAAAAGTCTGTAAAAATGAACGATTTTTAATTAAATATATATGTATATATACAATATTATAATATTTGCCGTATAAAAATTCTTTTAGATTTTTTAACATTTAACATAAAAAATATATCTAAGTACAATACATACAAAAGTTATATATTTTCTATATCTGTTTCATTCATAAGAGCATCAAAGTCGAAACTACATCTTGCTATACTAAATCTTTTACTTTTTCTAGTCGTATCCTTTTTACATCTCCTTTGTATTCTTTCATATATTGGTACATAAGATTCTATATCATCAAATTCATCAGGAATATCGTTCATTGTACATTTTGTGATTGATACATCATGATCACATTTGATAGAGTCATATTTTGCACTTCCCATATCTTCAACAAGATTTTGATTACTCGTTGAAACGATTACGTTATCTGAATCATTTTTAATTATGTTAGAAATTTCATTATCTCTATATTCGTCTTGAAAATTATATCTATTGCATAAACTATCTATTATCCCTGTCATATTTAGATCGGCATCCTCAGTTTCGCTCGTAAAATCTTCAGGAGAAAGCTCAAGAAACATTCTGTCTAATGTATTATCCAATTTTATATTAACTTTTTCTAATTCTAATACTCTTCTCATTTGAGGCGGATGTTTAACACCATCCTTTGAATATTTTACGAAATTGTGATCAATATTCTTGTTAACGTTATTCTCGATAGAATCACATCCTTGTTTAGATCTTTTTGGCGTTATACTCATTCTTTCAAATGATTCTTCTAATGATAATGGTCGATTTTGCAAGATAAACTCATCGATCTTTCTATTTTTTTTATCTTCGACAAGTTTTTTCTTAGTTTTTCTTTGAGACTTTTTCGCGTTACCTTCTTCGATGGTATTAATATTTTTATCTTTAATTAACTTTCGTTGCCGTTTATTAGCAGTTCTTTTTGGTGGTTTTTTTTTATTCTTTTCCGTTTCAAAAGATTCAACTAAGTCTGGATAACATTTCAAGACGATGTCTTGTGGCTCGATAGTTACAAGTTCATTATTTGTAATATCGTCACTGTTATTTTCTTTATCTGATATATCATAGTACATTTTCAATTTCTCCCTTATACCAGTGGTATCTGTCCATATAATTTCATAACTGGCGATAGATTTTATATTCCGTACTTTCTTTATTTTTTCAGGTATAAATAAATTATTTATCGACAAATACATATCAGAAGAAATATTTGGTAGATAACGTAGCTGCCATCTTGTTACTAAAGGAAAAATTTTGTCAAACGCATATTGTGGATCCCAAGTTAAATATTTATCAACAAAATCCTGAAATAATTATTCCTTATATATTTATTTACATGTTAGATCTAATGATGTCATTTTTGTAAAAATGATATTATAACTTACAATATATTTATCTATTTGTGGCTGTTTCCATTCTAAATCTAATTTGGAGGGTACAGAATGTTTTCGAATAAGAAATTCATCTAAGAGTTCTTGATCTGGAAAATCCTCTTTAAGACGAGTCTTTTTTATAATTTGTATCTCATTTAATATAAGTGCTCTTTTCTCTCTGTTAAGTATAATAATGATTTATTTATATTACAGATGAATTCTAATTAAAAGAATACAAAATAAAAGTCTTACTTATATGTATCTTTGCATTTAATAACAGTACCGCATTCTATGCAACCTGATTTTGTATGTTTGTGTAACTTTCCTGAGTGACCACATGATGTACATAAATTAGGATTTAATAAATCTGCCTCCATTTTTTCAAAATTCGTATCAGTACGCCAACTTTTTATTCTAAAAAATATTATGTTCTTTGCCAAATGTTAATGTATCAACTGTAATTTGAAAATATAATCTTTACCTTTCTAAAACACAAGAATCGTTGACAGTTTTAAAATATTTCAAAGCTGCCTCTTTTCCTACACCATTTACACCTTCATTATAATCACACCCGCATAATAAAGCAAGTGCTATCATTTTATTTCTTCCTAAATTTAATGTATTTTCTATTTTTTCTATACTATACTCATCAACAGCACCACCAGTACCAGATCTATTTCCTTGAGCGCTCATACAAAAATTTCGGTATACAACTTTTGCACCATATAAAAAACAATCACTATCCTGACTTATACAACCATCGACAAGCTAAAAGAATATAATGAATAATCTAATCTATAGAAATAAATTGGTTAAGAATTACTTACACCATCCTCATTTAAATAAGCACACATAGCTTCAGCTTCACCTTCACTTTGTACACATGCTATACCCATATATCTAAGTAGCTCTTTACATTCATTAAGAATTCTATTAAAATTAGTTCTTCCCCCTGTCCTAGAAATCTTTCTTTCCTGAAATCCAGCTCGAACATTATTTCTTTTTTCAATAGTTTTGTGTTTCAATGTTGGTGCTTTCCCTTCTAATACAAATACTGGTATTATTCCTTGTGTAAGAAGAAATGCTGTACGAAAATATAGATTCCTATAACAATGCAAATTAACGTACTTAAGGAAATCCATTGTAATAAATTTAATTTTATACATTAATTATATAAATAAAATTTCAATAGAATACATTAAAAAATAATATAATATTCTTATTATTTATACATGTAACATTATCAAGTAATATTATGCATACCTAAGATACATTTTTGGTTGAATGTTATTATCAGTGATGCTTTGACTATCTACTATCCAACAACTCAAGTCAATTGCTATAACTTTTCCTTGAAGTTCAAACAACGGTTTTCTCTCGCATAAAGGCGATAAAATATTCCAAAGATCTTTTACACCCATTGTTAACAATTCAGTTCAAAATTCATAAACACTTACGAAACGTACGCAGAGTTCCGTATAAACAATGAGATGACGCACCTAGCGGTAGTATCTCGAATTAAAATTAAAATTTTTACAATTCGAAATTATTATTAATTATATGTTTTACGTCATAACGTGTTATTACATAACTTATATTTAGACGAGAAATTTAATTTATACAAGCATGATTCGCAAAAAAAGAAAAAAAAAGAGAAATTAATTAAAAATTTTGACGTAAAAATTTCGTTAATATCGATGGAGTACGATACGATCGTAAAGAGTACATAGATTTTCCGCTTTTGTGACAGAGGTTCTCAAAGTCAAGTTTTATTAGTTCACTTTCCCCCCTCCATAAAGAATCTTAACATTTATGCTCGCTCGTGACGTGAACATGTGTTTGCGTAGTGTGAATGTGCTCTCGTAATCTTACTGTAATCTTTGAGTAGGAGACGTGTTTATAACATTTAATAAAGCATTGTAATGGAAGATTGGTTAATAGTTTGTGTAATGCATCTTTAATAATAAAAATATAATATGAGTGGAACGTCGCGCAAAGTGAAAAATCCATTGCTCTCAGCAGCTGGTATGGGATCACCTTTTGAATATTATTCGGAAAATGCTCTACTTGTACCAGTTACACCTGCAACACCTGCAGTACTTAGAGACGGTGAGTTTATACATAAATGATATAAACCTGGGTGGGGCTTGATTTTAAAAATTAAATATTGTTTTGGTGAACGTTCTTTCTATATGTATGAGAATATAGAAATAAAACTACATATAGATTTAATCTTAATAATAACATTTTTTATACGAGTCTTAGATCCTATACTTCCATTTCTTTTCCTTTACTTTGTCGTCACATATGCGGAACATTTATACAACATGGAATCCACGTTACACGGTCGGTATGGTAGAGACCTAACGTGATTTTCTTCACTGTTCACATTTAGGGAATGAGAGCAGTGTAATTATAAGTGAAGTAAGAATTTAAAGAATCTAGTACATTTTTATGTAAGATTTTCAGTTGTTTTTATAGAAAATTATGTGAATCATTAATCCATAAGACTTTGACGTGTACACATTCAAAATGGTATGTTCATACATAAGAGAAAAATTATTTAATATGATTATTACAATTCTCTCATTTGCATTAATTTAATTATTATATATATAATTTAATATTTGTTAAATGATGATCATACAATGTATTGTCAAAATTTGTCATTGTTTCTTTTTTATTAATTTGTTAATCGCAGAATGATATATATATTTTTTTATTTCGCGGTCTTACTATATTTCTTTGTTAGAATAAATTCTGATTCTGATTCTTCTTTTTTTTGGCAAAATTACTTTTTTTTAATTATTTAATTTTAGACATTGGTTGAAAATTTTATTATTCAAAAAAAAAAAAATAAAAGTACTGTTTAAAAAAGAGTTTCATATGAATTAATGTTAATCATTTTTGAAAATTAATTAGACAAAGTGATATAATTATAAAGGTCTACTTAATTAATCGGTCTCGAATTTTTTCGCTTGACAAAAAACAATTTTGATTCTAGTGTTTGTCTATAAATAATTAGAAATTAGTATTATATAATGTAGAATTACGCAAGCTTCAATTAACAGTAAGAAATCAGAAGCTAGTTCTTTCTGCTCGCGCGGGTGCTCGTGAACCGTATCTTTGTGTGTAAGGCAAATCGTGACTCTTTCTTTTACGTACACAAAAAACTATAATTAGAATAATTAAAATTATTAATACTAGAATTAATATTGCACCGACCGTAATAGCTGCTATTTCTCCTTCGGATAAATTATTCCAAGCTGAAAGAAAAAAAGTTAGTAGTAAAAACTGAAAATTAATAGAGAGAGAGAGAGAGAAAATGTCATGAGATCTTCAATTTTATTACTTGGAAAATTTGAAAAAAATTCATTTTTCGTGAAACTATCGATAATAGTTATTGATTTTAAAATCGAGATTTACCTGTAACGTCTATGGTATATGTATTATAATTATTTTTTAAATCGGTTGCTGTAATCTTTGCCTGAGTTGAACAACAAGTAGCTGAATAATAAAATGTTACAGGATTTCGAGTGCCACTTATGAAATCCGTACGTGGATATATTTCGTTCGGAGATGATTTTACGTTTTTGAGACCTAAACATTTGTAAGTTTTCAATTAAATATAGATAAATATAAATTAATCTTATTTCAATAAATCTTTGATTAAATTTCTTACCGGATTCAGAATCTTGAATTCTAATGTCGACACTCCAACGAGATTTCGTACATTTTTCCTTACTCAATTTTCCCGCGCAATTATTGTTGAACATGTATTCGATCGCAGGCTTTGTATCGTCTACGATCTAAGAAAATATACTTGATAGTTCGATCGAATTACTTTTATCCTAATATAGTATAATTTTCATTGTGACTTGATACATTAAATTTGATATCAAAGATCTTACGTTTGGAAAGTTGCCTTCAACGTAAAGATAGACTGATTTCTCCATTATTTCTGAACCTTGCACGTATAATGTTAGAGTATTGATAACATCTTGACTAGTTCCTCTTGGTACTTCGACATCGACGAACACATTAATCGTACGACCAGCAAAAATCCATGTGCTAGCATAAAGTATTATATATTAATAACATTTAGTATTTATGATTAGACAATCGTAGGAAACAAAATTAAAAGACTTACAAAATCGGTTGAATGTTAAAAACTATCAGAGGTAAGCTTCGAACTTTGAAATCACATCTGATCGTTTGATAATGATTATTCGTTACATCGAAAACTATTCTATGAATCGTTCCTGGTCTCACAAAAAGATTACTATTTTCATTCAATTTTACGATTATCCTTCTCTTTTCTTCTTTTTCGTCATCACCTAATCGTGCAAATTCATTTAAATGTTCCTGTTTGTTAACATTTTTCATCACATTCGAGACATTGACATTCGCCTGTTGCACGCCGTCATTCTCAAAAATGATCTTATTCGATCGATCATTGAACGATTTCAATTGAATCTTCTCATTTTCCTAAACGAAATATGATTTTCTTTTGTATAGAGAACATTTACGAGATCAAATATTATAAATAATATAATAGTCATATATATCATTGCCGTACTTCAATTTGTATCGATGATAACGCATCATGTAAATTTTCCACATCCTTTTCAATCTCGTTTCGTTTACTTCTAGTCTCTGAAAATTCTGACGATTCATCGTTCAAAATAATTAATCGACTAGCCTATAATAAAATGTCAATAATTTTATTCTTCAAGTATTCTTTAATTTTTTTACGTTTAATTATTTTTGTTTTTTTTTTTTTTTCTTCATACCTCTGAAGGTTCATCGAAGACTTCGACGTTATCGAATCTACTTTGAGTTTCTTCGTAACTCGTATTCGAGACGATACGATATTCCGAATCTGTTGATGAAATTGAAATGAAGTTGATAAAAGAAAAAGAAGTATGAATCTCTTTTTCTGTTGACTAAAAATAATTAGAGAAGAAAAAAGCTAATAAATGAATAAAAAAGAAAAGAGAGAGAGAGAGAGAGAGAAAGAAACATCGTGCGTCAGGTCTGTGCGAGCTAGCAGCGGCCAAAGGGCAGCTCGCCGCATCATATTCGATTTCGTGTTGTTGCACAATATTCACCGTATCTCGCGAACTAGAAGCCAAAGCTTTGCCAGTTGTCAGTTGATTCTCGTTGCGTTACAAGGAAATTTTTAGCGCGATCTACCACGTTAAAAATCTTTTATGTAAGTACACATGTATATACATTCGTTGTGCTTACGCATCTGTTTCGAGCTATCAACTTCCGCAACATTTCGCTCGTAAATCGATTTATTGTGTGTCTCTTTATGTGTTTCCTCCGTGTAACAAGATAAACTTATCGAAGTTTAGTCAATATTGTCTTTTTTCTCGATATCCTTCATTTTTCTTTCTTTCTTTCTTTTTTTAATCTGCGATTAATCACAGTTTTCAATGCAATTATGTAAATTATTTAATAAGTAATTAGATATAATAATAATTAAATAAAGTATAAACCAGAAACTTTTTAGATGATTTTAAAAATCAATTACTCTTTTTTTTTTGAAACTTCTTAGGCTACTTTTTTTTCGAATTGAGATAATACAATATTGATCAGATTTTTTTTTTCCATCAAGGTCATATCTATAAATTATATACGAAGGTATATGAGAACGTTATACGAAGTTAATAAGATTATTCGACTAACAACGAAACGTGGACGAATCACCGATCTCGCAACTATATCGATTATACTCCACTTATGTATGCCTCTCTCTCTCTCTCTCTCTCTCTCTCTCTCTCTCTCTCTCTCTCTCTCTTCCCCTTTCTACGTTTCTCTAGAGTATTAAATAAATATAATTTATTGCATATTTGTACCTGTATCATTATGATGCCACATCAAACTTCTATCTTCGTCAAGCTTAAAATCCTTTTTATCAATCTTTCTTTTAATTTTTTTCACTAGAAAAGAATATTTCGAAGCTCCCTCCCCAGTGAGTTTCAAGAACCAACCACCCGGTGGAGCGTTAAGCGCCACGATTTCCATCTCGTCTGTGTCGTTCTTTCGTGCCAACAATAACGTTATTGGCACAGTATTGTACCATTCGTTGCCTGTTATTTAAACCAGTAAAACGAATGAATGATCGACTTGAAGATTACGTTAGTGAATTCGTTCGAACTCGTTTTGATTTAAATTTCAATCGTTAGAATTTCGCTAAATTGTCCCTGAATTTTTTATATAAGTAAAAAAAATTATACTAGTTATGATCAATAGCACGGATAAGATCAAGTACAATTTTGTTCGTTTTGTTTATCGACGGGAATAATAGATAATGTGATGATAGTGTTGTTGTTGTTGTTGTTGTTGTTGTTGTTGTTGTTGTTGTTGTTGTTCACAGTGATGATAGTGTTTATGATGACATAAAAAGGATGAATTGTGTGAAACGCGATAAAGACAAGTCGCTAGTCAATATCATCTCTCAATTTTAGCACGAGATTGCAGCACGAAGTTGACCACGAAAGTAGAAACCGTGTTGCGTGGTTTCGGCCAAGGCAATCATCGGTTTCCTCGTGTTCCATCGGCTTGCATTTCGATGTAGTATTTTTTTTTCTCTAATAGCTAACGAGGTTACGATGTCAAAGTATAAAATAAATGTGTTTAATTAAATTGGTTTTTTTTTTTTTACTAATTATGACAACAAACTTTTTTCCGTTTTATACGAAAGCTTTTTATTTAATTTTCTATATTATTACTATGTATAGTTAGCCAAGAAGCCTTAAATAAACAATAAAGATCTCGATATGCATGAAAACGTACGATTATTATTATTCATAGTCAGTGGTTATTTTCAGTTTTCTCGTTGGAATTTTCTTAACTATACCCGTTAGATATCGCATAATGGTGTTTCGGTGAACAACACGAATTGGCACGAAAAACCGAGTTTAGTTTATTATAATCACGAGTTTTCGTATTTTGATGAACGTCATCGGTTATTTTTGTATTACGTTGGAAACGATTACGTTAGATTAGAACGTAACATGTGTTTTACAAATGAAACATTTTTTGTTTCAAAAAGCTCGTAAATATATTTCTTCGTTGCTTAACATCATAATCAAAATGATAATTTATCTTACCAATTGGTATTTCAATACCAATACAGGATAAATTTCCATTCACTACGATATGAATTTCGATTATCGATTTATTTACTTCGAATTTGATTTCCTCATATCCACTGGAATTTATTTTTTGGATTAATTCTTTCTAGAAATAAAATAAATATATTTGAGAAACAATGATTTATTAATTGATTAATTCTAATTAATTTCAAATTAATGCAATCTCAAGATAAAATTTCATGTTGTGCAGATCTTAAAATAATTTCTAGTTGTGCCCTTGAGATGCGCCACAGCCCCGAGCACTTTTGAACAGCTGTTCATTTATACACAATGAATAATTTTGACTCGAAAAACAAAATACTTTATATTCATTGAAGGAAATCATATCAATAATAATTAGTAAGGTTTGAAAACTCATTTACAATTCTATCATTATAAAAAAAAAAAATCATGAATCATGCAATGAGCAAATTATTTTAATCGAGTTTAAAGTTGATCTGGAGTATTCTACAAACCCCGCAAATACAACTAGAGTTGATATAATTTACAAACTTACATCATGGGTAAAATCCGCATCGTCGTTATAATTATCGATTATTACTGGATTAAAAAACCTCTCTCGATAACTAGATGTCTCATTGTTCTTTATGTCGTCGCAATAGATGTCAAAGTGAATCTGAAAAAAATACTCGATGAGTTTACGAATGTTAAATATTGTTTAACCGAGAGTCATTTTTACCTTGCAATTCTTATTGAAAATCTTTTCCCTTTTTTCAGCTTTGCTCATTTCACTTAATCTTAGGAAATTTTCTACAATTTTAAAAAGGAGATATTAAAAAAATTAACGGTGACAACAAAAGCTTTTCGATTTACCATTAAACTTATTCTTCTTTTTTCTTTTTTTTTCCTCTTTTCTTTTCTTTTTGCGATAACACACTTTCTTATTCTAAATATATGTACAATGATGCAGTTTTTTGTTTTTGTGTAATATCTTATCGTATTTCTATTTTACGTAACTTACTCATACTACACGTTCATGATAAAATAAATAATGAGTATGTTTTCAACAGATAATCGCGTCATTCATGTTGTTGAATATAAAAAAAAATGAAAGAATTACTATTTTGAAATATAATATCGACTATCATTATAACGATAGTTAAGTGAATATGCGTATTCATTATTTTTCTTTAGAAATGATCTTTTATATTCGTTTCAAAAGATATCGTTAGAATTATTAAAAATCTTACCCGTTGTTTGTTTTACAAATTTTTTGGATTTATTGATGAAATTGATGTGAAGAAAAGGATCTTTTTCCTTTTTGACCTGAAGTAGCTCATTTGTCAAACAATACCTTCGAAACATATACATTATACGTACATTTTTTGATAAATTATATTCTTTATATATTATCTATGTCTATTATTTTTTTATTAATAAAATTAAAATATGAATGTTACAAATACCTGAAATTATAATTATCTTTGAAAGATAATAATCTTGTTTGAATTATACAACCTATGTCCTTAAAAATACCAATAGTCCTGTTACCCCAGAATGTTTCAATTTCGATATCCAATGGTTTTCGTTGATAAATTTCTTGAGGAAAAGGATAAATTTCTCTCTCGACTTTATCATATTTTATCGGCACTTCTTTATCAATGAGAATAATTTCTCTCACGTTATCATTGGCACTATAACAATCGTGAAATAAACAAAATATTAATAAAATTATATTAACGATTGACGATTCCATCGAGATGACTTCTCACTAACAAGCTAAACGAAAAACTCTTCGTAAAAATTGAACGACTTGCTTATAAAGTTTCACTTTTGTTCGTTTACAAAAGGGTAATACTTTTGCGATAAGGTAGATATATACGTAAAAGTAAATCTGGGCGTAGACGAGAGTATCATTGCACAATTATCCGTAGTTCTTCCTTCTTGTTGATCCTCCGAATCGATGACGTCAAATTCGTATGTTCGTATAGGTGCACTCAGGATTTATCTATGTTGATGAAACAATTTTCGTTCGCTTATGAGAGGATGATGTAGAAAAGGAAAGTGAAGAGAAGAAAAAAAAAATAACTAGCCTATCTTTTGACAGAGTATTATCTTTTTCATTGGAGACTTACGTCCATTGTATCCTGTCCAATATTGACAATACGTGAATAACATATCTAAGAATTCAATCGTAGGTATATATTTAGGCTAGTGATAGTAAAAAATATATGAAATATAAGATGTTAAAAAGATTTTAAGGAATATTAAAAAATTCTTTTGACAAGTTATGAGTTATATATGCGAATATCGAAAGTAGATAAAAAACATATGAGAAATGAATTTCAGCGAGCAAAGTGATGATCACTTTTTCCAAATGGAACGCTTTTACTTTGAGGAAAGTTGAGAATGGTATAGTATGATCTAACGTTCATTTTCTTTTTTTTTCTTTTTTTCTTTTTTTTTTTTTTTTTTTTTATATATATATATAGATACTGAGCTAGACAACTTCGTGGGACAGGAGTCTAATCAGTCTCAGGACTCGTCGGTGAGGCGGACAGTTACGAAGAACGAATTAGAACTTAAGAATTCTCTAAGTTCAGAGGAGTCAAAGGTGTCGACGAATCAGCCAGCGAAACAAGGTTACTTCACATCAATTCTCTCGTCTTTACCGAACTTGTCCTTGTCTTCGACCAAACCTGATTCTTCGGGAAATCGAGGGAATCAAAGAGTCGAAGTCGCTACTGACAAACAGGATACAAATTCTTACGGCCATGGTTCATTACCGGAAACGTCGTCGTTCTTAGCGCTTAATCCTCACGATCCTTACGGTGGAAACCAATCAGGATCTGGTGAGGTTAATGTAGGAGTGACAACTTTTGTAGCTCCTCCACAACCAACTCTTCCACCAACTGTACCGATCTCAACAGGCGGTAAATTTTAAGTTCCGACATTTTTACTTATATTTTTTATTAATTTAAGAACGTCTTTATGGATGAATCATTCGTAAATTTATTTTCAGGTCCAGTTTCTTATCGACTTGGCAATCAGCGACGTTTAAAATATGCTCCACCTCCTGACTTAACATCAAACACTACGAAACAATATTCGAATCCATCTGTACAAGCTCTGCTATCATCTTCAAACGTACCAGCACCGTCAAGTATATTAAATCCAAATGCAGTGACAATTGAACAGCAGGTTTCGAACAGTAGCCCTCCACCGTCGCAAACTTCTGTAATCTCTCCTGCGGAACAGCTCGTAACACCGGAACAACTTTCACGAAGTACGTCCCTTCATGGATCGTTTAGATCCAGTCCTTCGACAATAGGAGCATTCAACAATTCTAGCGTGGCTTCTCAAAGTCAAAATTCTTTCGGTGAAAGTTCTTTTACAACCGGCCCACCCGGACATCCAGTTTCTTCATCGAGGTCGATACCTCCACGAAATTTAGATCCCGCCACACCTCAAAATACTCCGGCTAACGCTTCCTCTTCTTTCGGTTTTTATATCAATCAGCCGGATTCATTTATGCGAACTGGATCAACATCTTATAGCGAGAAAGAGCAAGAACCCACGGACAATAGATATATCCATAATCAAGATATTTATAAGCCAGGATCGGCCAATACAACTTTGGATGTTTCAAAGACACAATCGCTTATATCTCCAGTAATTAACACGTTCAGACCTATTTCAGCAGCTAAAGTGACAGAAAAATTAGAACATTTCTTAGCTGAGCAAAAGGAAGGATCACCATCCGGTGTTTCGTCGGATTTTTCTTCCGAAGTAACTAATATAACATCACAAATTGGAAATGAGGTAAAGACTCCTACCGATTTGCAAAGTATACTTCAATCTTCTAGCAAATCAAACGAGGATTTGAATAAAATAAAATCGAGCGACGAATTATCGAACGTCGACTTATCTTTATCCGATGTACCTTTGAATAAAAACTCCTTCGATAATTTTAATTCATCTGAAAATATTCAAGATTTTAAAGCAATACAAAATATTACATTGGACACACAAACAAATAAATTAGATCCAATCCCTCAAGAACAACTTAATCAGACGCAATCATTGTCTGCTTTACCTTTGAACAATGTTTTCCTAGAGAAAACATCGGAATCAACTGTAAATTTAAATCCTGGATCGATTCAAGAAGAATCCAGATCAAGCTCCGAAACCGTCGGTCCATCTTTAAGTGCATTTTTTGAACCAGTAAACAATAAAACAAACTATCCTTCATTTCATCCTCAACAAAGTGATAACGGTATAAATTTTAATAAAGTATCAAATATCGATCCACATAAGAGACAAGAATATTCTACTTTTAATCAACAATCAACAAATACTACATTAGCAATTCCCCAACCAATTTGGAACCCTAATCAAAACAATTCAGCACACGACGATCAAGTTCCACAACCTCCTCAATTTTATAATCCTGCACAGTTAATGGGCGAAACTTACAAATATCAATATCCTGGAAGTATATATGTACCAACGACCGATTCTGTATTCAATAGTCAAACGCACACATTTGTTGCTCAATCTTCGAAATTGGAAGAATCTCGAAACGTTGTTCCCAATAACGATTTTATATATGCACAACTTTCGCATTCTATGGCTACAACAATACCGGAATCTACAGGGTCTGCTACACTTAGTCCAATTCAATTAACAGCAAGTCCATTAAGTGGTCGTACGACACCAGACGGTATACCTCAGAGTCTTCAAAACTTGGTAAATTAATTTTTTTTTTTTTTTTTTTTTTTTTTTTACGAAAATTATAGAAAAAATACTTTTGTTTTATCTATGATAATAATCAATCATATTGACTTGCAGGCTCTTGGTATTCCAACAGGACGAATGCAGTACAGAGCGATATATCATCACTGGTTCTATCGTAAGGAGGTGGAAAATAAAGTACTATGGCTTCCGTTTTCTATGCAGGATAGTTTGCGACTGGAAGATGTACACAATTCTAGTGAGATCACTACTGAGACTACAGTAGCTACCGATGGTGGTCGTTATGACGTAGATATTCTCAGACGTCAAAGGTCTCCTGTTTACTGGACGGGACCTTCGACTGAAGTGAGAAGATGTTCTTGGTTTTACAAAGGACCGTCAGAATCGAGATATATCCCTTACGAGGAGAGTATAGCCGCGAAGCTTGAAGAAGAATATAAACATGCTTGTATCACACTTTCTTGGAATCGACGGATCGATCTAAATAATGGGGAATATATTATTTTTCATAGTGCAAACGTACAAATGCATTACTTGCAACCAAATTCTCCAGATGCTAGTGCCTCTTGGTCTACTACCACTGTATGTATTTCTTAATTTTTGTTTTCTTTTTTTTTTTTTCTTTCTTCTATATACACTACAATTGCGACAAAAACAAAGAACATTTAGTACGTTATACATTACACATTACTATATGTGCGTGTATGTGTCGCTATTTAGCTTACACACAAACATTCGTTATTATTAAAAAAAAAAAAAAACATTGCTTTACTTTATAAGCTTCTGCAATATCATTATATTTTTATTTCTTTCCTCTTGTGTTATTTATTATGCACACAAAATTTTATTTTAATTATTCTTGTATTGGAGAATAACGCACGCATGGTTTTGTTTGAAGTATTTAATCGTAATTTCTGCAGGACTCAGAGGACGGATATTTGCAGGGTGGAGGTGCTAGACCACGAGTAATTAAAAGAGGTGTCGATGAATTTACTATAGATGAAGGTGAACCAGAGAAAGTCGATCATCTTCTTTTCTTGGTTCATGGTATAGGAAGTGTTTGTGATTTAAAATTTAGAACCGTCGAAGAAGTTGGTTGGTATTAAAGAACTAGTAAATCTGTTAGAATCGAATAGTATAAATTCTACATTGATTTTATTTTGTATTTTAGTTGACGAGTTTCGCAGTATATCATTGCAATTAGTGCAATCACATTACCGCACTGCCAGCGAACAAGGAATCGTAAATAGAGTAGAAGTTTTACCAATTTCATGGCATACAACTTTACATTCTGATACTGGGATTGATAAAAAGTTGAAGGCTATTACTTTGGAAAGTATACCAAAGTTACGACATTTTACAAATGATACTTTGCTCGATATACTTTTCTACACTAGTCCGATATATTGTCAAACGATCATGCAAACGGTTGGAAACGAGTTGAATAGATTGTATATATTATTCAAGGAACGGAATCAAGACTTCAAAGGGGAAGTTTATTTGGGTGGTCATTCTTTAGGTAGTTTGATAATGTTTGATTTATTGTGTCATCAGAAACCTCTGGCGGCAGAGGAGGTTGAAGGGGAAAAGGATGTCGAAGTTAACAGTGAGACAGGAGTGGTAAATTTTACCGATGATATTGAATTAATGATTTATAAAAAGCTTTTTAATGTCATTTACTTATTTTTTTTTCTTTTTGTAGGAAAATGAAAATATTGGTCCTATACAACCATTGCCAGCACCGATTTTAAAAAGGCGTCTCAGTAAAAAAATTAGTTATGTAATGGGTGCTGCTGGAACTGGACAACCTTATATACATTATCCTCAATTAAACTTTCATCCACGTGCTTTCTTTGCTTTCGGTAGTCCAATTGGTATGTTCGTAACGGTTCGAGGCATCGATACGCTTGGGGAAAACTTCGTCTTACCCACTTGTCCAGCTTTCTTCAATATATTCCATCCATTTGACCCGGTTGCTTATAGAGTGGAGTCTCTCATTAATCCAGAAGCTCATAAATATCGGCCCATGTTAATACCACATCATAAAGGCAGGAAGAGAATGCATTTGGGTAGGTGACAATTAAATTTCTCCAAGTAAAAATTATAGTGTCATGATATATACTGTGAATTAAATCGTATTAACAGTAAGCTGATTCATTTTAGAATTGAAAGAGACGATGGCACGAGTGGGAGCTGATCTGAAACAGAAATTGATCGATTCTGTTAGGAATACGTGGAATTCCGTTTATCAACTCGCACATTTTCATAAACCAGATAATAATACTCTCGAGCGAGAGATCGATAAGGTCGTCGAGGAACAATTACAGCAGTCACCGAGTATGCCAGAACAACAGAATAATGGTGATGATGGTGGCGATGATATAAAAATAGGAAATTTGAATGGTGGTCGACGTATAGATTATGTTCTCCAAGAAGCACCATTCGAATATATCAACGAGTATATTTTTGCTTTAACGAGTCATGTTTGTTATTGGTTAGTGCAGAAATACGTCGAGTTCTTTTTTTAATACCATCTCAAGAATATTTTTTACAATCATTATTCTTTTCATTTTAGGGAATCTGAAGATACTATGTTAATGATATTAAAAGAAATTTATGGATCGATGGGTATACAAACTGATGCTCAACTTCCTCAACAAACTTTATCTATTGAACGACCACCACCATCTTTGTCATCGTCAACTTCTGGCTCTGTTAAAAACGATTCAACGGTACCTGTAATAGGCATAGATCCTACAGCACCTATTTCCAATAAATCCATTGGACCACCACCTACAACTGGTTTCGTGAGAAAATCGTGATTAACACCAAATTATCGTACTTCGAGATACTTTATTGAGAATCCTAACAGTAAGGTCTTTAACTGATGTTAGATAAACAAATTTGGAGATTGCTATATGTGGAATCGATGTTGACATTGTATCCATCATTGATAAAGAGTTCAACATTGAAATATCGAAAGAGATCATCAATGAAATGTCGTGCGGATAATCAATCTAATCGTGTCCTAAACATCGTTACACTAATGTTATATTTTTAGAATCAAATTAGATAATATAATTTTATGATACGTACGGGTTGTATATAAGATATTTCAACTATTAAAATTAAGCTTTTATATCGAGAAATTTTTAACACATAGACGTCGAATTTGTGATTATAGAGAGAAAGAATATACATGTATATACATTCGTATGACCGTCTGTGTGTATGTTTGAGAGAATATCTAAAAAAAAAGATTTCCAACCAAAAAAAAAATCATAACGGGATAAAAGATAAAATGTTGTTTTATATATAAATAAGATTCATAAATGTACATGTAGTTAATAGCTAAGATAACTTTTACAAAATTTCAAACTTGCGCTCTGCAACTGGTTCAATTTTCATTGGACTTATCTCGTGTTCGCAATTAAGTCTTTTAATAAATTACTGTATTCTTTTATATAATTATCCTTCGCCATGTGCTCTCCTTATATCAAAGTCGATAGATAGACCAAGATCGTACATCTTTTATCGCATAATCCCATTTTCGATCGAATCATTACAAGTGCTGTCAGTTTATTGTAGCTACTTGTTTCAGTTACACCATAAAAAAAAAAAAAAGAAAAAGAGAGAGAGAAACGAGAAAAGAAAAAACAGAAGTTTCGACACATCCACAGCTATCACGTAACGCTAATTAATTGCAGTACAAGCCTACAGAGTAGGAGGACTGTTTTGCATTTTGCGTGCAGATCCTCGTAAAACTACATGCCTGTCGGCGAATTTCCAGATGATTTATCGTTTCTCGCAAAACGAAGTTTTTCGCGATACCTCATGGCTCCTGCTTCTTCTACGAGGCACTGAAAGGCAATATTTTCGCACATGCAACTTGACGTTGCTCGCATTGGTACGGTTTGTACCATACACACAAATACAAACACAGCTATTGTCATGAATTATCAGTATTTTTCACTCTCGACTCTTTAAGTATTTTTTCTTTTTCTTTTTCCTTTTTTTTTCTTTTTTTTTTTTGTTTTTTAATAAAATTTTTCTTCTTTGATAATTTTACAATTGCCGATTATAATCCTTTCGATGAATCGACAATTGTATTTTTATGTTGTAATTAAATGAAATAAAAAAAATATATTCGTTTAACTTCATAGAATTATTGAAACGAGGAAATTAAAATTCAATGTCCAACTGCATATTGAGCTTAAAATATCCTCAACGAAAGTGATACCGTAGCGCGATGAATTATGAATACCATTTTCATACACATCCACCTGTGTCAACAGTGTTTCGTAGTGTAAAGCGGCTTGACGATGTACATACTATGCTTTGCATATGATGCACGGCCATGTTTCCCTTTTCACCGTGTGAGAATAGTCAGGGAGTATCGCGAGACAGACATTTATACTATAGGAATAGCAATGGGAGAGAAAAGAAGGACGAAAAAGAAAAAAAAAGAAAAATGAAAGAGGATAGAAGAGGGTGAGATTTTACAACGAGTCTGGGTAAGAGTGATTTACACCTTGGAAAAACTCTCTGACATTTACGATACCTACTCGCGAATTATTTATAGCGGCTGCCTGACGATGTGTAATCTGCAAACTATACTTTTCTTCTTCTTCCTCAGACTTTTCTTTCTTTTCATAAGACTCACGACTTAACGATATCAACATATTTTTATCGTCTTACGATTTGACATTTAGTCAATAAAATCCGACGAAATCTTTCAAAAGTTTCTCAATCTTTTTCCAATAAGTTATTCGTATAAATTTGAAATATATCATCTGGTATGTACAACTGTCAGGTTGATTACTATTCTATACGTCCTTGACATTAATATTGTTGTCCGATCATTTTCATAGACGGAGCTTTAATTAATTTTACTCTCGAATCCGAGATCTGAGAAAGATTCGTTTGGACGTTTTTTCATTAATCATAATGCACGATCGATTATACAGATTAGAAATTGAATCTTGGGGCTAGAAAACGTTAAAACGTTCGCCAAATCTCGTCTAACTTCAATGTGAGCTACGCAAGCGCCAAGAAGAGTTTATAAGCTTTCCCCCTCTTCCACCTCTTTTCTCTTTTCCATCCATCCATCTCTCTTTCTCTCTCTCTCTCTCTCTCTCACTCACTATCGAAAACTATTATGCACTTAAAGTCCTCTACGGCTCTAGGCAGAGTGCATAAAGGTGTATTTAAATAAAATTACTTTATGTGCGACTGGCAGAGAGCTTCGAGAGAGCTGCCAGTACTTTGCGACGGTTTGACTACTCGTTACGGGCTCATCATGACGGATGAAATTCCACCGAAGACTCTGTGAGTAGTCTCATTGGTCTTTATCCGATCTTGAAAAGATCGGATCGGTACATGCATATACATATAAATATATGTATGTAAATCCTCTATACGCTTATAGTTTATAGGTTGATCGATTTTAAAGAGAAAGAAAGAAAAAAGCGAATATAAAATATAATTTTCTCTCTCTCTCTCTCTCTCTCTCTCTCTCTCTTTCTCTCTCTCTTTTTCTTTCAAATTCGAGAATCATCACTTTTGATAATATTTAATGGAAGAAACGTTTCGTTCATCTTTATTACCTTTTTATCATCAAGAAATGAATTATTATTCATTATTATTATTCAATGTATAAAAAGTTTTACAAACATTGAGGAAGTTTACGTTTAGGTTTGTTGACATTTACTATTATTCTATTCTCGTACGTTGGTACCGTTGTAACCGTGGCATACGCATTATGTTATTGTTTTCCTTACTCCCTTCTCTCCTATTTTCAGCACTTTTCACTATTCGTAACTCCTATTTCCATTACCAAAATCGAAAATCAGCACCAACTTTGAAAATTTATTACACGAAGCGCTATACCGATATAGGTATTTGTACAGCTTTTCAGAAATTTGAAGCTTTGCCTATTTCCGCTCTAATTCGCCAGTCACATATGTGGCTTTTTGGCACGTAGCAATATGTTACTATCTGTCTACATCTATCTATCACAACTCACGATCTATATTTCGACACTCACGTTTTAATATGGATCGGAATAAATTTTGATTTTAATTTTTTTTTTAAAGATTATAATCACGTAGAGAGAAACAAGAATCTTTGAAATGAAGATTTTCATTATATTTCGCTATTTTATGGGATAAACCAACAAAATAGTCGCCAATTTGTTTTCGTTCCATCACTCTCATCTTATCAAGAATTGGCGATCTAATTCAAAGTTCAAGATAATTCTACGTTTTTGGCTCATCCTTTCCCTTCCTTTTCTACATTCCACTTTTTTTTTTTAAATTATTTGCTTTTATATACAAAAAAGCAAAAACAAAACAATAAAAATCATTAATGATTCGTACACATATTTCGCTTTTTCTTTTTGTCTCGTTGACCCAGGTACGTCGGCAATCTGGATCACAGTGTTTCTGAGGATTTATTGTGCGCGTTGTTCTCACAAATCGGTGTTGTCAGAGGCTGCAAAATCATCCGAGAGGTAAGAGAAAGATCATTCTGATTTTTATCACCAAATGAAAATCCGTAATATCAAGTTTAATAAACACTTATTTGCAAAGTATATTATCGAGATTCATTAGTAGTTTCGCGAACCTTAACAACGTGATAATAATGTGTCAAGTGTATCATCACGAAAATTGATACCATCTAGAAATTATAAATACGATACGAAGATTTCTTACATGACATATATTAATCTTTCAAATATTATAAATCTAAGAAATATTTATTTAAAGGGGGGAAAAAATAAAGATAGAAAAATAAGGACGGTTTTCGAAAAACACGAACATAAGATAGAGAAAGAAAGCTAAAAAAAAGAAAGAAATAAGATATAAGGGAAAGAGACAGAGAGAAAAGAGATGGTTTGCGAGACAAAATTGCAAAAACATCGAAAAATCGTGATTCCTCTGTTTTTCTGCTCAATTTCTCCGACGATTTAGTTTTCGGTTTACTTTTCTCCTTGATTTCTCTCTCACGATTTGGTCCCTCGTATTTTTCTCTACTTCTCTTATTTTCTTGTCTTTCTCTCTCTCTCTCCCCTCTCTCTTTTTCTCTTTAGTTCGTTCACTCGTTCTTTCTTTCACTTCTTACTCCGAGCTCGTTATATATTATTTTTCCTTCCATACCGGTGGGTTTCATGCGCCACGACATACGCTCCCTTTCCACGTGCCACACTCTCGTGAGACGTAACACACTTGTACGTACATCGTTTCGAAGTTTCGTGCGCACGTCGCACGTATTTTCCTCCCTTCGTGCATTTCGTCTCTTTCCTCCTTATTCTTTTATGTTATATACATAGATGTATGTACTTTACTTTACTTATCTCCAAAATTGTGGTACGATTTAACGAGATATTTGTTTAATCAATCCTTTTCGATTGATTGATTTGTTACCACGATTATGTTTTAATACAAATATTACTATTTCGTCATTTTCAACTCTAAAAAAAAAAAAAATCTAAATAATTGTGGTCTACTTAATCTAATTCATTCAATCTTTTAATAAAACTTATCTTTCGATTCGACTATCGAATCAAATTGCTTCGGCTCAATAAGAGCATATTTGTTATGTTCTATATAAATTGGATGGGCTGTTTCAAAGGTCGTAAATTAAATTCCGCTTTGTTTGTTCTCGACAGTTCAGTCGTATAAGCGGACAAAAAATAAATAGGAGTTCTCTACTTCTTTTTATTTTTTTTTTATTTTTTTCATTTTTTTTCTTTTCTCATCATTTCCAATCTATCTTTCTACCACTTTTCACTTTATATACGCACGAGTAGAAAAATATACGTTCTCACTTCTTACTCGTGCCGTTAATTACTTAATTTCTTTAACGATACACTTTTTCTCGGACGAGTCTTTGTTCCATCAGTAGACGGCGACTCCGGAGTTACGACCCTTAGCACGCCATTATTGCAAGATACTGTAGCGTATTATTGTCGGCACCGTGATGGCCCTTAATAGTTGCAAAGAAAAGCTTTCGAAAACAAAGATCGAGGTAAAACGTAAAGGAGAAAAAAATCAAGAGATAGCACGCAGACACGCAACACTTCTTGTGTTGTTTGAATGGGTTTTATTGTATACAAAACTACAAATTTTTTTTCTTTTGATATCATGAAACCTCATCATATAATAAAATAGAAGAAAGTAAAAGTGAATTCAAAATCTCTTTTAATTTTGTTATACTCAATGCACCACTTTTAATTTTGTATTATATTCAATACAAATATGACATAATGACTGCTATCATATTTTAATAAATACGAACAACGGGAAGATCGATGGGAAGATCGACGAAGATTGTTCGATGTTGATCTTAACGCGTGATACGCGAATACAAAATGATACACGATTCTATTCGTTTCTTACAAATTCGTTTGGAACTAATATTAATGTCTCGTGATAAAAGAAGATTGGGTCTTTATAAAACTGGAAGAAAGAGATAAAAATACAGAAAAAACAGAGAAAGTGAGAGAGAGAGAGAGAGAGAGAGAGAGAGAGAGAGGTAAAGAAAGAAAGAGAGAAAGAGATCATCGATTTTTCATACCAACAAAACAAAAGAGAAATGAAATAACAAGAGATGGCGAAACATCGTTAAATCCCCGAAGCTTGGGATCGTGTATTCCGTCTCGTAATTTCCTCACATTGAAATATACATTGATAATGGCGGAAAGATAGATACTAGAAGGTCGAATGTAGGGTATTAAAATCATTCTACCGCGTTGCTACTCTTCCTACTTCGTCTATGTCGTTCCGTACGCGTATCGCTTTTGATAGTTAATGTGTATTCAATATTTTATGTATTCCGCATAAGTAGAATGAACGGCTCTGTGGCAGGTATTTGCGTTTATTAGCTATAAACCCCCCGCAGGTAGAGCTCACCGGTGCAGGACGACGGATTTATGGGTCGCGGCTTTTCCGCCACGAAAATGGCGGCCCACCTCTGAGTGCCGAGGTTTTGCGCATTACGCGATACTACGTAAAAGCGCTGAAATGGCTTATTCTCTCTCTTTCTCTCTCTTTTTCTCTCTTTCCCTCTCTTTTTCTTTCTCTTTCTATCTATCTCTCGTCGATACGTCTCCGCGAACACGAAAATTGTCCTACGATCGTATAATAGTCTTGTGAACGATGCTGACGCAACGATCCTTCTTCTTGCGATTTACCAAGATCGTCTCTCTTTACTATATATATAATATATCTACATCCTTTACGTCTCCTTTTTGATCGACGAAATTTATGTAATTTTGTATACTACGTTATCGTCTCGTAAATGCTACTATATTTGTTTTATATTCAATAAAATACGCTTCTATGACATTGCACTTTACTCAAACACATTCGAAAGAGAAGAAAGAATTTAACCATGATTTTATGAACTATTTTAACTATTATTTACGAATGGAGAAGAAAGATCGAACGATTATTTTTACATTTATTAAGTGTCTATACTTTAGCACGTTTAAGAGAAAATCATTTATCAAGCTTTATATACATGTAAGTACTTAGGTACCTATATAGGTAAAGTTGGATTCTTGCAAAAAACCCGTAAGAATCCTTTCCAAGTATCGTTCTCTCACTTCGGCTGTGATCGTTACATTTATTGCCATCGTCGTAAGATTTTCTTCCTAACAAGCAAAAATTGCGAACTCTGTTAAGCTTCGCAGAGAATCATCAACTTTCGACAACTTTTTTTTCGAATCTGCTGTTATCCAACAAATTTTATATAATCCTTGGAAAACGAGAGTTCGTTTGAAAGAGCGAATCGACATTATTAAAGAGAAAAAAAAGAAAAACAACAACGAAATCACAACAAATATTTTCCAGCATCGGATATAAAAGGAATGAAAGGTAGATAGGATGTACGAGGTGGCCCATGGGGGTACAGAAGTTTTGTTCTCTGGAAAGCATTATTGTGCTAGCGAATATTTTAAGCATGAATACCTCGATCAAAATGACGTAACACGAGGAAGAAACATGGATGCACGATAAATCGAGATTCATACAAAACGAGCCTGCTCGGTTATTGTTGATTTACACGCTAAGCTTTTCAACATCTGACAATAAAAAAACTGTCTACCCTGTCAGCAGGGGTTAGTATCAATGTATGTATAGCATTCACCTTTCATTCTCTCAGATTCGTCATATATCGTGAATCTGCAAAAAATTGAACAATGCATATAGATTTTATATTTATCAATGAAATTTTCAAAAGATTTTGAAATAAATTCGTCACAGGTTTATATTATATCTAATAATATTTCGATAGAATGTTTGAAGATCAATTTTTAAATTATTTTTTATTATATTAAAATTTTTTAAAATTGTATATAAAACTGATAGTTGTTCTCTTATTAAAATGGATCATCGTTTTAAAGTTTAATAAACGATACTACTACCATTGCAACATCTTTTCTTCGCGATTTCAACTTCTCTCAGACTACTGGTAGACTTCAATTTTCTGAGCAACTTCTCTGCGTGCGGAACGGTCTCTGCGTTCTCCCTCACATTATTCGCACAGCATCCACGAGATTTATATTGTATGCCTGTGAAGATCTACGCGAGGTACGTTTTAGCGATATGTGACGTTCCGCGACCGTGCCTACGAATAGATAAGTTCGTGATTTGTTTCGGTTGTGGGATTAATAGATCAAGGGTGATAACTGTTAGGCAGAGACTAGTGTGTTCGTATCAGAATATCGATAAAAGCATTGAAAATCAATATTTTTTCTAGATTCTTCAGATTAATCCTTTCTAAAAACAAGACGGAATAAACAAAATTTAATAAATCGTTCATTAAAATGTTGAAATCAAATTGTCTCTTTTATCTTCTTATTATATCTCCGTATAATATATTATATTATATTATATCGTATATTATATTATTTTCAATCATATGTTTATTTAAATAGATCTTTTATTCTTTTAATATTTTCTATTAAAAAAAAAAAAGTAAAAAAATTACTTATAATTGGCTTAGAGAATTTAAAGAAGTATATCGGAATATCTGTCATCCGTGGAATCCTTATAAGAGTCACATACTCCGTTTCCTCTTTCTCCTTCTCATGAAACCGATCTTCTTTTCTAAAGAAAGGTTCGCAAAGACGATCCTATCATTCATCCCATATTCATCCTCGTTTCTTCTCGGTGGTACTCTCGGCTACTATACCGAAACGTGTCTGCCATGTAGAGGAAGTCGAAGTTGAGAGCCAGCGCATCGTGACTTTGGCGAACTTCCAAAGAGTAGAAGGATGGAGGGAAAGAGGGCTCGTGTCTCTTGGCCCGTCGGCGTCGCTCAACTCGAACGACGTTGCCATCGTCTTCGTGGCTTCCTCGTCAGACGAGAAAAGAACGAATTTTAATATGGAACATCGAATTACTACGTAACTAAAGTCTTTTCGATCGATAAAGTTCCGTTGTTTTAAGAATTACTTTCTATTCTTTCCTTTTTTTTTTTTTTTTTTTTATCATCTTTACTATAACAAACATAATCTTTGAAATTCACTACTAACAATAAGAGGATTATTTTATTCTACTAAGTTGCAGTTTAACACTCTTTTTTTTCACTTTCTCTCTCTCTCTCTCTTTCTCTCTTTCTCTTTCTCTTTCTCTTTCTCTTTCTCTTTCTCTTTCTCTTTATACCTACTATCTCCCGTTACTTTTGTCCGTAATCTCTATTATTTGCGCGCTTACAACGGAGTTTAACGGCGAGCATAGAGGTTCTCGCTCGCGCTTAATTTCCGTAACAACCCGTATCACGGAAGGATAGCTTCATTTTAGCTGCTGATCTCCGACTTCCGGTACCCGCAGAACAACGCCAAGCATTTCTTGCTTATGCCAACGATGTAATGTATTCACAGAGCCGACCTGGAAGGAAGTTCGCGAAAAGAACGACCGAAGAACGATCCTGTCGCTTAAGATGCCGACCACTAACGTTTTACCTTGATGCTTTCGAGCATTATGAAAATGATCTTGATCTTGATTACTCTCTTTAAACAGAGTTGAGTATGATGTACGAAGTGAACACTTGTTTAAAATAATAGGATAATGTTTGTTTTAATTTAAAATATAATTGAAATTATAGAATTAAATTCTATCCAGAATTATAAGAACATATGAATAAAATGTTTTATATAGAAGATTTGACTTTTAGAATGTTAATAATAATAATAATAGAACAAACGGAATCTTTTTTTTTTAATTTTTGATCCACTTTTCAAATGAAAAAAATAATACGTGTATGAAAGAAAATTTATGACAAGCATAATACAATCTAAACATAAACTAAAAATAGGAAAGCCACGTTTAGAGAATTTTAGTTGATGCTCGAATGAAAAACCTAAGTTCTTGGATTCTCTTTCACATAAGTTCATATTCCTTTCGTGCAGCACTACATCAGAGGGCATTCAGGAAACCGCAGGAAGTCCATCCATTGAAAGGGCTGGATTTTCACTCCGGACAATTATTCCGGTAATTAACGTTGGCGGGCCATAAGTACACCGAGCGACCCTGAAGGGCCGAGCCAGCGGAGTTTATTACAAAGATATACGAGCTCCACTGTCCGACATGCTCGCGCTCGTGCGGGTACACGCTTACACGACGACGAAGCTGGTGGCCCGCCTGGAGCATTCGAGCTATTTCCACGGATGATGCATGCCTCGAAAACTATACCGATCGTTTGTACAACGCGATACGTTATCGCGTGGCGGACGCGATAAACGAGGTTACGGCCATGATGCGATGGGACAAGAACTTTGAGTTCGTCTTTTCTCTTCTCGGTTGTTTATATGAAAATATATATATAAAGGAAAAGATAAGAAAGAGATTAAAGAAAAAAAAAAAGAAAAAAGAAAAAAAAAGAAAAAAAGTGAAAAAAAGATTACAGAAGAAAAAAGAAAAAAGAAAAAAGAAAGATCTCTCGCCGATCTTAAAATTATTATTCGATCGTAATTAAGCTGGTATATATGTACCTACCGTGTTTTAACAGAGCAAGCCGGAAGACGGATCGACGTCGTGTTTTATGAGCGGAGCTTGGCGCGATTCGGAAAGTTTTACAGCCCGGTCACGGAAAATATCCATATTTCTTCCGATAAGCCGCAACGCACGCGCGGCACGGTAGGTAACTAGTTGCCCCTGTTGCCGTACGAAATAGTTTTAATGAATTATTTCGTAGCCTGATGGGAAAATTAACCGGAGGCGACCTTAGGGCGGTGCTAAACCTCAAAAGCCGTCTTCGTTATAAATCGTCCTTTAACTACGACGATAACAACGACGACGACAATGACGATGAAAAGTAAATTCGTTCGCGCTCTAAACACCTCGGCTGTCAGTCAACCGTTCGTGACACCATTAAGATTCATAACGAGACGTCCGGTAAGGTGAAAAGACAAAAGTCAGTCAGTCAGTCACATGCGTCTTATCCGTTTCGTGCCGATTTGCCGTCCTGAATGTGGCGCTGATCCAAGTTTGGAAAGCGCCACAGCGGTAGCCTTGGTATCGGTTATTCTTACGTTTTCGTGCCAGAGACTTGTGGAGTTGCCGTTGGCCATAGCTTAGGCACAAGTCGAACGTCGTTACGAGTCGATTGGAGAAAAGCTCGTGGTTGGTAAGGGATGCTCAATCTTTGTGTGTATGTGAGAGAGAGAGAGAGAGAGAGAGAGAGAGAGAGAGAGAGAGAGAGAGAGAGAGATACGGCCAGTCTCTGCAATAAAACGATAAATCAGGCGAACGGAAAAATAAGGGGGTAAAATAGAAAAAGCTTGTAGAGTAGATTTGGAGCCGGGCCAGTCAAAGGCTGACTCCTCGCTCGCGTGTTCACCCTTGCTTTCTTTCTCTTTCTCTCTCTCTCTCTCTCTCTCTCTCTCTTTTTCTCTCTTTTCCTCTTTCTTTCTCTTTTTTTTTTCTCTTTTCCTCTTTCTCTCTCTTTCTCTCTCTCTCTCTCTCTCTCTCTCTCTCTCTTTTCTCTGCCTACTGCTTCTTTCTATCCTGCTCATCCGCCTTTATTTTCTTCGGTACTCTTTCAGCACGCGGTTTCCGCGTTCTCCTTTACCTCTTCGAATCCGTTCACGATGCTCCCACACGAATGAGACTCTCTGTTATACGAGAGACTCGGCTTTTCTCGCCTTTTCCTCTTTCGACGCTTCCCTATTCTCCGCACACCTACCTTCCTCCCAAGCCCTTTTATAGAGGAAACCGGGATCTATACACTAGCCCTCCTCACCCTTCCGCGATTCACCTCGTAAATCGTAGCCGCGGCAAATAGTTCATAAATAAAAGCCGACGTTCCCGTGGCGTTTTAACTCGAGCTCGCCGGCTCAGAAATAAGTCCCTTGTACTTCTTCCTTTTCTTTCTCTCTCTTTCTCTCTCTCTCTGTCTCTCTTTCTTTCTTTCTTTCTTTCTGTCTCACACTTTCTCGTTTCAGTCTTTCCTTTTGTTCCTATCTTGATCTCTTCTTCCTACTTCTTTTTTATATCTCTTTTTCTTTCTTTGCGTTTCTTTACTTATTTCTCACTTTCTCGCGAATCGATCTCGCGGTTTCCTGTAATTTTCATTTCGCCTTTTGTTTTCTTTCGTTAAATTTGATTTGGATGCCTCTCAAGAGGAGAAGCTTCGGACCTTAAATAGCTTCGTTTCGAGTAAACGCATTTTTTAAAGCATGCCTGTAATATACTGAGATTCTCGGTACGGTGGAAGTTGCGTTTCAACACTCGCTTTATTAATTTCACGAAAGGAACTTTGCGTGCCAGTGGAATCGTTCGAATCATATGTTTATAGTACGTGCATTTGAAACTTCATTTCTCCCGTGAGGATTATTTTATTCTTTTCCCTCTCCCTCTTTCTCTCTTTCTCTCTCTTACTACTTTTGCGTTGTCTGCACGGTAATTATAAAAGTTTATTAGCCGTCAACTCTGCCGGGATAATCTCTCTTTCTCTCCCTCTCTCTCTCTCTCTCTCTCTCCCTCCCTCTTATTCATTTTTCTTTGAAACGTTAATTAAAGAGAGTGCCGTGGTATTTATTTAGAAATTCTTTCGAGTTCTTAAAATAGTAGAAGCTACCATTTTTAGTCCTACCTCGAAAGAGATATAAGTATAAACGTGTTATAACGTAGCGTCTCTGGAAGTACTGGGAATTTTTAAAAATTAGTTTTCTTCTTTGACAAACGGGGTTCAACGTTTCTACCGTCGTCGTCGTCATTGTCGGCTTTAGGAAATGAAAAATGTTATTGCTGTCGCACGTCATGTGACTCTCATCTTACGTGATTACGTTTGCGTCTGCGATCGTTCTCTTTTATACGTGTCATTTGCTCGCAAAGAGTTTTTGTCGCGATGATATAATAAACTTTTCCGTTTTCGTTAGCACCCCATCCATTTAACTTAATATCTTCAAAAACTCCCTATCGGTCTTTTTACTCTAACTCTACCTTTGTTGAAATAACGAACATTTGAATTTCCTCGGTTTTTTATCCAGCGAATTTCTGTCCAATTGGTAACGAACGATTAATGCAAATTTTATAGCTATGCTACTACAAGCACGTATCCCGATGTAATAACTTGGCTTGTCCGTTGCCGCTTGCAAGCTGTGCACACTGACGCGATTAGAATTAATTAATTACGCCTCCAGTCGATTTTCAACGAATTCCTCTCGACTATCTCTTGGTAAATCCTACAATTGAAGGTCTTCAAGTCAAGAAAATATCTACGTGGGTAATTTCACATTATTGTCATCCTTTATAATCCGTCATCGTGTGAGAAGAGGAAGAAATATGTAGACAGATTGTTACAATGTAATTTCTTACCGAAGGTCACATATATTGAGTCGAAAAGCCTATATGTTAATTTGAATATGATTATATTTAAATACATTTTAAATTTGGACATTTTAATTCTTGTAGCATAGCCCATATGATCAAATTGTGCCATACAACGCATTTGTTCAGGAAGACGAAAATTACAACGTATCTAAAAATCAAATAAATCAAAACAAAAGACAATTTCCTATAAGAATGTGGAATAATTTACGTGGGATTCGATGTCGAACGATAATTAATTATATTTTCTTAACAATAAATATATTATTCCAGAAGAATGATGAACAACTGCATATTTCAGAGATAGAAAAAGATAGAAAGAGAGTTTGTCGAATTCCGATACAAACCCACTTCGAAATTTTGTGTGATCCTCGCATATCTGCAGTCATTAAGAGCTACCGTGTCGAATTTCATAGGACTCTATTCGACGCACGTACCACTGCGAATACTTCGAAATGAACGCTTTTATAACGTGCATGGCCTATGTATTCGATTAAAAACGAAAAGTTGAATAAAAATTTGGGGAATCTAATAATTTCAATCATGTAATTCGATTAATCTGTTAACTGTATACCTCTGTTTCAAAAATTTCTATCTACGTTGTGTAGCCAAAATTAAGAGATATGAAATATAACACAGAATACATACAGCTGTTACAAAATTGAATTCAATTATAACAAAAAAAAAATGGTAGTTAGTGTTTTTCTAAAATTAATAATTTTATTGAAGATATTTAAATGAAACCAAATAAAAAAAGAGCCAAAAATCAGCTTTACTACATTATATTTTTCAAAATTGTAGATCAAGAATTAACAGTACAAAAAGCAAATTTTTTTGGACGTAATTTTTGAACAAATTTTTTTAAATAATTTCTTTGAAGGAAAACTTAAAAGTCAAGAAGGATATTAGTACACGAAAAGACAGGATCAAATAAGATCGAATAGAATTGAATAGGATCGTTCAGGATCAAATTTGATAGAATGGTATTAAATAAAATCGAATAGGATAGATTTTATGCAATTAAGATTGAATAACGTAAAATAAAATCAAATTTGATCGAACAAGATCGAATAGGATCGAATAATACCAAATAGGATCGGATAGGATCGAAAAGGATCGAATAAGAAAGTAGGATTGTTTCGGGTTGGTTCGGTTCGATCCTATTCGATCTTATTCGATCCTGTTCGATTCTGTTCGATCCCATTCTATTCTAGTTTCCTTATTTACTCCTATTCGATTTCTTTCGGTCCTATTCGATCCTTTTCGGTCCGGTACATTCATATTCGATCCTATTCGACCCTATTCGATCCTATTCGACCCTATTCGATCCTATTCGATCCTATTCGATCCTATTCGATCCTATTCGATCCTATTCGATCCTATTCAATTCCATTCGGTCTTATTCGCTTCAATTCGATCCTGTTCGATCCTATTTGATCTTATTCGATCTTATTCGATTATATTCGATCCTATTGTGTTTTATTTGATTTCATTTGTCTCCAGTCGATCCTATTCGATTTTATTTTGATCCTATTTGATTCTATTTGATCTTATTTTGGTCCTAGTCGATCCTAGTTGATCCATGTTTCGTATTTTTCGATCCTATTGTCTAAGTATCTCGATCCAACAAAAAAGATCATTACAACAAAATGTTATGATATTAGGGCAAAATTATCTAAAAAATTAATAATGGTCATCTATAGCTGTGGAATTCAGAATGATCGTTTAACTTTAAAGAAAGTTCTTTTTGGTTTATCTAAAGGAACTTCGAAAACATGATTAGAAGAACATATCTCGGAAATACGTTGTTTAATATCGAGATAGTTAAAGTGAGAGCGATCTGGTGTGGCACGTGGAAAAGTTTGGAGATCAGGACAGGTGAAGATGATGATAAGGAAGAGCCAGAGGCTCTAAAGAAACTGAAAAAAGGAGGCCGAAAGTCGGAGGGAAGAAGAAAGCAACTGACGATCGAGAGTTTCGTATGGGCCATCGACTTTCTTTTCCTTTTAGAAACAGGTTTTATCTTCAGAGTATGTTCGACCTTGAAGAATCGATCTGAAAATCGATTCAGTTTATGCACGAATCGTTTTTGAGTTTCTATTTTTATTATACGACTCGAATATATGTATATATTTTGTATATATGTATATATTTTGTATAGTATTTTTTGATGTATATTTTCTCTCTAATACTAAAATATTTATATACGTAAATATCGCCGAATCATTCGAAAAATATTTATTATACCTTATTGAAATGAGTTTGCTCAAGAACCTGAAGTAAAGTTCGTATTTTACGAAAGACCATACCGTCTATTTCTAATCTCACAATTGCGTTATTTTTTACAAACGTCCATATTTGTTCTGAAATTTGCATTTATGATCGCTGGACGATTACTTCGTACAAAATGTTAGGACACAAGAACGAACTTTCACTGCTCGTTCCACTAACTTCTGACATTCCGGTCCACACGAATTTTCAAGTTTGCGTATTCCCACTTTGGCGAACTTTCTACGCGCGAACTCGCGCATCGTTGCCTCTCCAATTAGTCGTGCTTAATTTCTCTAATTGTTTGCCAGCCTTACTTAGCCTTCCAAGATCCAGGCAATTAAAAAAAAAAAGAAGGAAAATTAAACATAGAACAAATATGATCGAATTGTTTTCGAGTTGTCATTCATAAATCTTTTACCGATCGATCGTAAAATTTTTTCCTGAAATTTCATCAAATATATTTATGATTATAAAAATGTTACGAGCAAATATTTTATGGGATTATTTTCACCCGACGACATTGTACAGGATAATGTCGATTTTTTTGTAAAAATGAAATCAAATAGTAGCTTTCATACGTGAAAATAAAAGAGAAGTGGAGTAAGATCAATCAAAGCGTCTCGCAATACAAAAGGACGAAAAAGAAAAAAAGAATAACGGGCAAAAGGAGTACTCTCGTTTCGAGAAACATAAGGATCGGATAATGAGAGAGTATTGAAGTATTCATGGAAGACGACGAGCGTCAAAAGCACTTCCTTTGCACTTGGGTTCTTCTCCAAAGCGCACATTACTTCGCTAGAAAAAAAGAAACCAGAAGAAAGAGAGAAAAAGAGATGAGAGTAAAGGAAAAGAGGAGGGGAAAAAACGATGGTCCTAGTTATTTCGGATTAAAAAAAAGAATAGAAAAGGAACTGGTAGCATTTCTAGGAAAAGACGCGCGTAGTCTCGATAGACAAGCCTTCACTAAATCGTTTTGTGAAAGACAGCGTTCCTTTGGATCCGCTTCTCTTGCTTGCTCCGAGATCCATCTAAAACGGGGATCTTTCGATTTAAAGTCTCCCCAAACGTCACGATGAGAGCAGCTACGCTGATGGGAGCTTCAGTGGCAGAACCGTTACTCACGATGGTGGATACGAAGAGGATAGGAAACGTAGTTTCGTTTGCTTGTGAAGCCGCTTCTGGATAAGAGAAACAGAAAGAGAGAGCGAGAGAAAGCGAGAGAGAGAGAGAGAGAGAGAGAGAGAGAGAGAGATTGAGAAACGAAGAAGAGAAAGAAGGAGGTAAGCAAGCAAGCAGACTGGCAGGCAGAGGAGGCTCTTTTCGCCTTTCCTGGAATTTTATCTGTCTGGAGAAGGATACCTCCGTCTTAAAGGGTACGCGAGACGAGGGGTGGAAGAGAAGAATAAGAAGAATAAGAAGAAGAAGGAGGAGGAGGAGGAGGAGGTGGAGGCTATAAGACCGGCCCTCTAAGATAAGGCAAGACGCGGATAGGAGTTCGTCCGTCACTGCAACGAAATTCCGTCCGCAATCTCCGAAGGAATCTTTGCTATCCGGGTAGCCACCGGGTGCTCAAGCAACAACCCTGCTCTCCTACGGCCTCGTTTCGACCCTCAACGTTGCTTGCGTACTCCAGGAAATACGCGTAAGGGTGGGTCAGCCAGAGGGTGAACGTTACCGAAGACGAGGATAAAGAAATAAGGACGTGCGATAGAGAGAAAGAGAGAGAAAGAGAAAATCTTTACAGTAGTGAGACGAAGAAGACTCGATAAAGTAATAGTTTCATTTTACGAGGAGAGAACCTAGCTAGAATCCTTCTTCTCTTTCTCGAACAGAGCAATCGACTACTCGCGATTCACGTTTCTTCATTGTTTCTAACATCTTGAAACTCCACCTTACTTTTAGCACCTCTTATTTCTACGACATAAGATAAAATACGGAAATTAAATGACAGTCCCTTCTCATTCCGACTCAAGGAAAACAATGAAATATTTTTTCGATATTTAAACCAACGAGCATTGAGAATCTTACAAATACATAACGAACCGATTAAAAATGCACTCTGATCTCCAATAGTTCCCTCGGTCGACGTCTAGTGCAATCTAGTACAATCGTGTTAAACGATCACTATCTCACATTTCTCTCTTGTTATCTACGAGTTCGATTTTTACGAGAAACATCCTTGTCGGTCGATTAGTCGCTATTAATGGCGCCATTGTTCTCATGACTTCTTAATAACGACGATATAAACGTCGTGATAATTACTTCCTGAGAGAAATAATAAGAGAACTGAATTTCCTCCTGCCCCCTCTCTCTATCTTTCTCTCTTTCTCTCTTTCTCTCTTTCTCTCTCTTTTAAGGAAATCGATGCGCTGGATTTAGTCTTTGCTCGATCATAAATTCTCGAGATTTGCATACTGTCCAATTCAAAATAAGGTCGTACATGAGCTGATTGTGCAACGAGAGATTGCTTTCTGAGTTTATATCAATTGTATACATAGGGATACGATTTCTTGTATGGTTAATTAGGTATTGAATTACCGTCGGAGAAAATCGTCTAGTCTTGATTCAAATTCTAGGATAACACACGCACATAAAGTAAAAAGGAAAATCGTTCAACGTTAAATCAAGCATTCGACGGTTAACGTATATCTTCAATGCAGTTTTTAACCTACATTCGTTAGCCATTTTAAAATCGCACTTTAGGGATTTAACAAAGCATAAAGCGATCGAGCTTTCACAATTTAACTTTGCAATGAGATTCTAATTTTTATGACTTTATTATCCCAACGTGGATAATCACTCTCAAGAGGAAAACGTTATCTTTTCTGGTTAATGTTTCATAATATTAGCTCACTTAGCACGAGTAACGATTAATAATTTTGTCCTTTTTTTTACCGACTACCGAGTTCGTTCAACTCGAAACTCGATCTATTTTCTCATAGCTCCTTAAATATTATCAAATTACGAGCCCTTTCACTGCACTTTAACATATTCGGAATATTTTGTTTCTTATCCAAAAAAGAATAAAGTTATATTAAAGATTTTAAGTATTGCATACACGTTTCCTCCGTTTCGGACAATTGCTTTGCCTGTATCAAATGTTCGCTAGAAAGAAACCATGTCGAAACACTCGGACTCGAAGATTCGAAGAAAGTATTTTTGGTGCGTGCCGTGTCGTTTGAACGTTTTGCGCGTGACCGGAGTTGGATCTTACCTCTCTTTTTCTTTCTCTTTTCTTCTTCCTATATTCTGTCCTCCTTTCACCGGTTTCATTCGAGATCCGGAAAGAGGAGATGATGCGTATTACGCGTCTTCTCCGAAGTAGATAAGAAATGTGAAGCTTCGTGCGTAAGCAAATAATACGACTGATATTTCACTTTCTCCGATCGTTGAAGCTTTTCTATTTGAAAAAAAAAAGTGAACGAGCGAAGAGAGTCATGAAGATGTTATCGGTTTCTTTTTTTTTTCGATCGCATACAGAAATTTCTTCGTCGTCACTTGTCGAATTATTATTTTCATTAAACGAATTTTTCTTTCGTTTTCGAAATTTTTGAGATCATTTAAATATTTAAAATTTCGTGTGATTGGGAATTTCGAAATAAGAAATTTTTAAAGAGGAAAAGAAGGAAATGTAATTTTAAAAATGTAGAGATCGGGTCCTCCCCATTCACTTTAGGACGTGTACATCCATACTAAGCGAGCATAAGTAAGAGCTCGTTACTAGGAGACGGATCATTGAGCGGTAGGAGACTTTGTTCGCGCATCGATCTCGTCAATGCACCGACTCAAACCTGATTTCACGCTCCGTATCGTCGACTAACGGAAGGGTCGAGAAATCTGGACAGTCTGGTTACGGTTAAGATGAGATAGGCTTCTCAGGCCATCCCTTGGCCGATCCTTCCTTCCTGGACTCATCACATTAGATCGTCAAATTAATTGAGATTTATTTGAAAAATCGAATTGTCAAACTTTCCTTTCCTTAATCGAACAAATTTACGATCAGATAACCATCCAAAAAAGAAACGAAATAATAATAAGAGACACGAGGGAAAACATTGCGGTGAGATATATATGCGAGTTCGATTTTATGGGCTGCTCTTTAAATTGAGAACGTTAGTATTCTACTAGTATAGAAGTTTTCGAGACGAACGATCGACGGCAAAGCAGACATTAGCGGGGTTATTTTCTTCGTTGGATCGTTCTTATTTTATGGAGCCTTTATTCAAAAGTAGTATACTCGGTGAGAAAACTTCTTTTCTACGTATTTCTCGAGGAAGTTGAATTTAAGGCGATTAAATTTTGATGTTCCTCGTAGACCATGTGTTCCGTAGAGATAGAATTATTTCGTACGTATATTCTAAACACGTTCGATCGAATCTTAAATCTTAGATCGCTCAATTTACATTATTGCTATAGACATTTTTTTCAAACTAAAAAATTAAATACGAGCTAAATGAAAATGAAGAAAAGAAAAATAAAATGAAAAAGTAACGTAGGTATTCCGATTGAATCAGATTAAATATTATACGTCCCTAAAAAGATCTTTGGAGTAATATTAAAGCCAATGCGTATGTGGGCCGCAAAAGGGCCTCAGGGAGTGTGTCAGAAGCCTCTCCACGAGTGAATGGCACTTTGACTCATCAATAAGAAAGCGGTCCAAACACTTGAGATATTCGAAATCGAATTGGTTCTACGCGGCGAACGTGAATTTCATCGAAGAGTATCATCGAGATACGATTTGTTCCGCGTTTTATTTTTGTCTCGAGTCGGTTCGATGATTCACGTATTTTACGCAACGCGCGAACTCTCCGACGTCTTCTCGACACGTTAATGAATTTTCATTAGCGCAGCCAAGCTCGACTTTCAATTACGAAAGAAGAAGAAAAAGAAGAAGAAAGAGTAAAAGAAGAGTCTTTTTCGTATGTATCGTAATAATATGTCTTCATGCTTGGCGACCTGTGAAATGATCTAACTCCATAATCGTTACTTTCCTATTTTCATTATATCATTTCCTTGTTAATCTATTCGAAACTAAAGAGATAGAAAAACATTAAAATATTCGAACGATGATTGTCTCTTCATCTCAATCAAAAGTATGATCATGATCGTAAACAATTTGACGCAATTATTATGGAGTTCGTCTTATTTCCAAATGCAATACAAATTTAGTTATATATATATATATATATATATATATATATATATATATATATATATGATGCATGATATATATATATATATATATATATATATATATATCATATATATATACATATATCAAGAATGCTGTTATTCGTCAGAGAGACGATTCGAGTTGGCTTCGAAGATGCATGTCCTTGGAATCAGGCGACTTCGTTTCGTTTTCGCGTTGGCATTGCATCAACCGGGATGCAGAATGCATAATAATGGCACGCGTGTTCTCCTAGCCGGTATCGTCTAGGAAAGACATTGTCGATTCAACGAGGAGAGAACTGTTCGAAACGAAAGTTCACGTACATGTAGCTCAAGTTGCGTTGTCATCGGAGAAAGAGCAAGAGAAAGAGGGAGTGAGAGAGAGAGAGAGAGAGGGAGAGAGAGGGAGTACATTTCTCTGATACGAAATTCCATGGATGCACAATCCACCACTGTGATATCAGCACTAGCTAGCTTGTTCCTAATACTACGTAACTCTCTTTCTCTAGCTCTCTCAATGGTTTTCTTCCTCCCTGAATGCTGTTGCACGATGCTATTGCAGCTTCTAATGCGCATCCGCTTTTTGTGTTCTCGTAGGAGAGCATGTCTGTTGAGGTCGACTCGTAAATACTCCTCGTTGTTCTCTATCTCTGCTTTCTCGTATTTATAATACACATATAATGCACGTAAAACAGAGAACGCACGTACGCGTAATACGTTCGCAAACTCTTGAGATGTCTCTACGAAAAATCAACACCCGCTTCATAATCCGCTTTTACCGACATGGGTAGAACTAAAGTCATTGATACCAGACTTTGTATTAATTAATAGTCTACGAAAACATATTGAATAGATCGTTCAAAGTATTTTATATTTCATTGTACTTCTTCGAAGATTCTCTAGAACGTTAGAAAATTCTCTATCTATCGTTTTCTTTTGTTTAGATTATTTCTAAATATAAAGAAATATTATATTATAATTGTATTATTATTATTATTATTATTATTATTATTATTATTATTATTATTATTATTATTATGAAATATTATATTATGATGTAGAAGGCTCAATGTTCAAGAGAGTCAATTTTAAAAGTCCACCGAATATATATGTTACTTACGAGATAAGAGTTTATGAAATATCGAAAAATCGATCCTATTAAATCGATGGTATTGAAATATGTAGATAAAAAGAGGATATTTTTCCGATTAAAATGGTTTTCGTTTCAAGTCTTTATGACTTTTAGTTCCTAAGATATCGTCTTAGAATTATTGCCATTCACAATTCGACAGTAATAGTAGTAGTAACGAAAAAAGTGTTTACGGCGCACAACTGAATAAGTACGTAAATTCCAGGAATTTTTATAGATTAGTGTCTGTCAGATTCAAAGAAATTATATAGGTCAACGTAAGTATTTGTTACTTAAATTAAAATATTTCCGGAATGAGAATTAAAGAAGATAGATTACAAATAAAAACTGTTATAAAGGACAGATTTTTCTCTGTTTATCTTTTTTTTGTTTTTTCATTATAACTAATTGTCATAAACAATTTTTTATAAAAAATTTCTTTTGAATAATTTCGATAAATAATGATTTATGAACAATGTTTTGTTATAAAAAAGAATTGGTATAAACCCTTCCTTTGCATCGACAAAGTATTTCTTTCAGCTTGTCTCGGCAACAAATCGCTATTTGCATTCCAAGGTATTGCGTTTGGATACACGTGAGCGGCAAGAAGAAGTAAGGTAGAAGAGCGAAGATAAAATTTCTTAAAGGTAAAGATGAGAAATTCTCTCGCATAGAATACTTCCTCCAGCTATACCTTCTTCATCTTCGTCTTCGCTGGAGTTCTTTTCACCGATCCTTTACCACTACGTCGGCTATCATCGAAATCTACTTTTATAGTCGCCTGGAAGACGCAAACTTTTGTCTTAAGGGGGCGAAATTCAAATTCGCTTTTAAAAGAAAAAGCTGGCTTCATTTTATGATCAGTGTTAAGGGAGAGTAGGTATTTAAGAAAAAAAAAAGAAAGAAAGATGAAGAGAGAGAAAAAGAGAGATAGAGAAAGTTCGATCCTTATTGACACTTCCTCTTATGATGTTATTTTAGATTAGAGTATTAGTTATATTAGTTTTATAAAATAATATTTAAAAATAATTTTACAATTTAGGTCATAATACTATATCGCAATTTCATTATTAAAATTAAAAAAATTAATAAAGTCAAATAAATTTTCTTTCTTTTCACATTAAGATTATCTATATATAATAAAACGTGGGAGATTTTTCATAAAATTAGATTAAGCGTGTAACAGTCAAAGGTCAAGAACTGAAAAAAGTCGGATCCGGAAATAGGCAATATCTAGTTATTGTGCGGTTGTAACTATGATCTCGTGTTGAGAACGCAATTTCTTTGTATTAAATTCTGAAGAGCTCGAGAGAGTTAATACGTGATATAATACATTTCATTATTTCGATAACTTATAATAATGTATTTGACTGAATGAATTACAATTGTTTCTTGATATTCGTGTAATGTTATTTGTCTAATTTAGTAGTAATTACAATGTTACAACAAGACTTAACGAACTATTTGAAATCGAAAGCTTTGATCGAATGCTTTAAACAGAATATGTGAATACTTCTGATGAACTATCCGGAAAAACGATCGTGAAATCAGAAAAGGGAAAGATAAAGGAGTAGTTTCTATGAAAGTGTGTACGAAAAGGAATAGAATCGCTTATTGCTCATAGATTTGTCTGAATAGTTAATCTGAAATATTTAAATAATAGCATAGTATGATCCTTTTTACGAAGTGATTACATGGCTTTATGAATAATAAATAAAATAGTTATTTTAAGGATAGATTCCAGACAAATTACATCGAGCTTAGCATATTTCAGAAGATAACGAATTTTTTTAAAAATGCTTAAGATTTGAACAATAATCAGTAATGTTTATCAAACTGCATTTTCTTACTGTGCGCGATCAACGAATTCTCAAGAGTAAATATTCTGTATATATGATATATAAAAAGATATTTGATATTGAGAGAAAACTATGTGAATCGTCAAAGGTATAAATGTGCGCGTCAACACCAATATTCCTTGAGCAATAGATAAGTACTTATGGTACTGTGAACACTCAGAGATTCATCTTCTTCTTTGTAGCGTTCGAAGTAGTTTCGTTTCTGACATCGTCGACAACAAATCGCAATTTGCATTTGAAACCAATGCGTCTAGGACATGTGTCCGAGGAGATTCGGATGGATCGAAACAGAATTTTCTGAGGGCGAAGGTGAGTTTCTCTCTCTCTCTCTCTCTCTCTCTCTCTCTCTTTTTCTCTCTCTTTTTCTTTTTTACTTCATTTTGCTTCGCTTGTCTTTCGTGTCCACTTTGACGCGACTACAGCATTTTTCTGTTCTCTTTTTTTTCCTTTACTTATTCTTTCCCTTCATCTGCTTGTTTTTCTCTATCCATCAGTTTGTCTCTTTCTCTCGTGTTTCTATTCAGCGACGAGTGATCGCAATTGGCGAGCGACCGGATTTTCCGGAAAAAGGAACTACTACTACCGGCGCCTTCGTCCACAGACCGGAACGAATCGTCTTTTGCACGCAGCATCCCATCCCTCGATATTTCCTCCTCTTTCCTCCTCCCCTTTCGATTTTTCCTCCGCGCCTCGTAATCGCTCAACGAGTCGCTGATCGAGAGATTTATCTCACGAATGGTTTAGAAAGTGCAATCGCGCTCGCGACTTCTCGTGACTTTCGCGATGACGTGCGTTCCTTTTTATCTATCTTTCTTTATTCTTGAGAAGAATAGCGAGAAATGATTTCTTCGAAAAGCTAGAAAACCCGCGTTTCTATTCTTACGAACATTTTCCAATTGATTAAATATTTTTATATTCTCTTTAAGTATTTACAATATATTGTATTATTCGGATACTGAAATGAATTATCGAATACATTGTTGTTCCTTTTTCCTTTTTTTTTTTTAAATTGCATCTATAAGAAAGGTTAAAAATAAATGAAATTCGTAGAATACTAACAGAAACGTAAAAAGCTTATCCGACAATATTTTCGAATATAAATCTTTGAAGAATATTGTTATATGTAACATTTAATAATATCTTAAAACTTTGATGAGAGCAAAGTAGAGACTATCGGATAAATGGTGATATTGAAAGGCAAGCGAAATAATGGCCGGTCACGATGCATAACCAGTGCTGTATACAAGTTCAAGCGACAAGGACGCTTTCACAAGAAGACTTCGACGGTCGCTTAAGGTTAACCGCTGTACCATCAAGATTTTGCCTTTGTTCTATACAACGAACAGATTGTAAGATCCTTCGGGTATTTGCTAAGGCCGATTAAACCTTAATGACCAACATTTATTTCAATTAGGATGCATGCTAGCATGCTAATTAATATAATACTCTTGGCTCGGATACGATATGGTAATTATGACATCGTACAAGAAATTATAACTTTACGCCGGTCATCTAACGTTCATTTAGTTTCATAGAAGTGTGTATTCATCAAGTACTTTGTTTAATAAATCTAACAAACTTCCGTTTCTTGATTACGCTACATTATATAATTATTATCTTACAAAAAGATTTTGAGAATAGATCTTTCGAGTTATTCCTCATTGTTCAAATCATAATTTTCAAAAAACAGAAACAGATGACCGAATAAAATACATAGTTATAAGCATACGAAAGTACGTAAAAAGAGAAATCCAATTTTTCCTCTCAAATCGAAATATCCTTGTCGAATTTCATTTTTCGGACGTTTCCTATATTCTTTGAATCTATCACGAATGTCTAATAAATTTACACAGCTGCCGATCGATGTGCCGTAGTCGCAGTGACTTTTACCTTTCGATTTCTTCTCTCTCTCTCTCTCTCTCTCTCTCTCTCTCTCTCTGTCTCTCTCTCTCTCTCTCTGTCTCTGTCTCTTTCTCTTTCTCTTTCTCTTTCTCTCTTTCAATTTATATTGTCCAATTGCCTTAATGTTTCTTATAATTCTATAATGAATTATTGAAATTTATCAAACAGAATATTACAAAAGATATAAGATATTTGAGAAAGAGATCCATACAAAATAGAAAACTATAATTGACTACTATTGTATACATTGTATGTACGCGCATAGAATAGAATGTATATAAATGTGGAGGAGAATTTTTTTTTTAAACGCTGGATCCCACGCTCGGAATTCAGTCTCTGGAGAAAGTATACTCTTGATCGGTCGGTTCTGAAGACGAAGCCTGTCCGCAAGAATGTATGTTAATGACCTGCTACGAACGTTCGCTACGGGAAAACTTATCAAGAACGTAGCGGATGTTCTTTTACTTTAAAATGTGAATTCTCCAATTTCCTTTTCTTTCTCTCTTTCTTTTTCTTTTTTATGCACATCTAGTCACTTACGAAAATTTCATTGTAATTCTTGAAATAGATCGCAGACTTATTGAACTTTTTTTTATTATATGGAAGCTCATTGTCATTGAATTTTTTATTTCTTCATTTCTTTTTCTCCAATTTCTACATAAATCAAAGAACCAATTTTTGATTATTTCCAGATTATTTTCAATTATTTCCAGAACCAATTATAATTATCTACGAGAATGGGGCTAATTGAACGATGATCTGAGTTGCAAAATAAGTAAGATTTCACTCTGTGATTCATCCTACGAACGTTGGATCACAGGTGAAAACTTTGTATGACGTCTTTCGTTTAAATTGCAGATGTTTCGATTCCGGTCTCACAGGAAACAGATCCTGTTTAAGGCTTGGAAAAAGTTAACGGAGAATTCTTCCTTCTAGTATACATTCACCTTTCGATATATATATATATATATATATATATATATATATATATTTATATTTCTATATATTTATTTCCTTCCTATACATAACGGTCAGTTTGTGTTTGCTTTCGATTTCATGATACATTAGAACGCGTATCGTTATAAGATATACAAGATTGTAAAATGATAATGGACGATCTTTTGCGAACTCGTTAGATCTGGAAAGTTATGTTAGTACATAGTAGTAGTAGTAACAGTAGTAGTAGTAGCAGCAGTAGAAGTAGTAGTAGTAGTAATAGTAGTAGTAGCAGAAGCCATGATGGTTGCGTTGTGTGCGGTAGTAATGTCAGTAAGTATCTCTTTCTCTCTGTGTGTAAATGGAGCAAGCGACGATTCACTGTGTCTCGCGTTACCGTTATGATTGTTCCGCTATTACGCGATGCGACTCGTATTATGCTTAGATTTTGCTCTTAGCAAAGAACCTAACGCACAGTTCGAAATCTCATACCGATAATTATTATTATATCGATAATTGGAAACACACCTGAAAAGAGATTGGCTGAAATTATCCTGTCAATAGATAATTTCGAATAAGTACTCATAAAAAAAAAGAAAAAAGAAAAAAAAAGAGAAAGAGAAAAACTCATCATGTTTAGCTTTCCTTGCTATTTATAATTATCAGAATTAGGCTGAAAGGATAATGAGCATAATGCAGAATCTCATTCTTATACCATAAACGCATCGTTTCGTGATTTCTGTAATAAAAAGAATAAAGTTTCAATGTGTGGGCGAGGAGGTGAAATTAACAGGAGGGATAAAAGAGAAGAAGGAGAGGAAGGGGCAGAGAAAACTCGATTACAGAGTAGCTTTCGACGAGCCGACCGCTATAACGAGTTCTTTCGCGGGCAACTACTGTGCTCGAAACACGTGAATCGATGCATTTAAAACGGTGTTTTCGCCTTATCGTTCCGGTTCCTTGACAGTTCCATTCTTGTTTCGGAAAATAGATGAACGTCAGGACGTTAGATTATTTTTATGGAAAATCATTGGAAATCATTAATGACCCATTGAATTATCTTAAAAAAATATTTCGATGTTCTGTCGTTTTGATAGATCTTTGCAATAAATTATTGAGAATTTATTTGAATGAGTACGCTTTTTAAAATAAAACTTTAGAGATAACACAACGAAAAAAAAACATAGAGGATAAAAAGGAAGAAGTAAAGATATTACGTCAGGGTCCAGTCTAAAATCCAGAGAGGACTTAATGATGCGATTAAGCGCTTCCTGATCTTGAAAAAGTTTCCAGTACCATGAACTTTTTTATGCTTCTTCAAAGATCTCCGAGTATTACACTCTCAGCCTCGTTGTAATGCCACTCTGCATGAAAGTCAATTATTATCCTATGCCTTTGCATTCAGTGACTCCATAAACGAAGGATTTATTCGCTAGGTATATACTCTCTGTTATATTTATGCGAATAACTTCTAAGAACGGCTTCTTCTCGACCTGGAACTACCCTGAAAGAGAAATAACGTTGAACGGAGATCAACGACAAAGCTCAAAATACGAGAATAACTCGTGGAACTTAAACTTCTTTTTAAATGTCGTATCTTCTTCGTACAATAGAATATTCAACGTTGGGTAAAATATATTTTCATCGTTCCATCAATATCGAAATAGTTAAGTACGTTTAAATCAAAAAAAAAAAAGTCGAGCAAGAAAATTTCATAAAAAATGGTGTTCTCATTATGGAAAGATTTTGGAAGTTTCTGACAATGAAAGATAACGATAAAGTATCCTAATTTTCGAGTCACCCAATTCAAAGGCAAAAGTATAAAGACAACTACACGATGCTATAGGTAGGAAGAGGTAGATGATAAACTCTAGTAAAACACGAACGTTGTAAACTTTCTCCGTTAATGGCCGACATCAAGCCAATTTCGCGCCCACATCGTTACCCGGTCTAACATCGAAGACGAAGACAATATGATAAAGTAAGAGAAAGAAAGAGAAAAAGATAAGGAAGATAAAAAAAAGAAATAAAAAGAGATAGAATAGGAATAGAGCAAAGATTCTTCTAATTGTTGTAAACTATCAAAGGAACATGGTACTCTATTACGAAGAATCGAATATTTTCCTTCTTCCAGTTTTAATCTTTTTTTTTTTTATTTTGAAATAAAAATTGAACATGAATTTGAATATGGATCGATGTAAATCGTTCGGATATATGAAAGCGAATTAATGCCACGCGACAATAATTGATGTTCGATAAATAATAAAAATTAACAATAATATCGAGGATATATCATCTTTATCCACAGTTGGTACTACGATAAGAGTAGAGATTATAAAACGGACACGTAGTATTTATATCCTTTCGCCTTAGTCGCAGGCACGATCATCGCTCATTCTACGAGGGAAAGATTTCCCGATTCACCTTTACTACTATCCTCCTAGTTCATTAGAGCCAGAAAATCTTGCGTAAAAGTGATCCTCCTGGTGCAGGTTGCATATAGAATCCCTATCTACCTGTCTATCTCTATCTTCCTTTTCCTTTTCTCTTGTGATAGGTAAGAAACGATCACTGTTTAACGAACACTTGTTCTATTTGCGTCTGTCAGAAAGTTAGACAAGATGGAAAGAACATAAAACACAATGAAAAGGAGGAGGAAGAGGAGGAGGAGAAGGAGAAACAAAAAAAGAAGTACGAAATTATGGAGGTAGGGCGTGAAACGAGCTGGCTATAACGTACTCTCTCTTACAACAGAAAGTGAATGAGCGTGAAAGAGAAAAAGAAAAAGAGAAAGAGAGAGAGAGAGAGAGAGAGAAGTACGGACAAACTAGGAAACTAGAATGAAAGAGAGAGAAAGAGAAAGAGAAAGAGAAAGAGAATGAGAGAGAGAGAGAGAGAGAGAGAGAGAGAGAGAGAGAGGTACGGACAAACTAGGAAACTAGAAAGAGAGAGAAAGAAAAGTCAGGACGAATAAGCGTGCAAGCCGAGCACTCGAAACACCGAATTCTCATCGTTACATTGTGATGCGCTCCCGCGTGTCTCGTTTCATCGGTGGCTCGGTTACGGAAGCGCGGCCGTATTACGAAAATTTGCCCGTTCCTTTTTACGACAACGGATTTATGGGAGGAAAATAGCACCGACGGGTGCATCCTTTTTCCCGAGAGCGCCACGAGAGCCTAGGCTTTTCCTGCCTCTCTTTCGTTGTTCGTTCATAAAACAACGAGCGTGCACTCTTCCGTGTACGACCAGTACCTCCTCCTCATTCTCCTCTTCCTCCTCCTCTTCCTCCTCTTCTTCCTCCTCCTCTTCAGCTTCTCTGACGTACCACCCTGCCATAACACCAGTACACCCGCTTTCCGAGTTTTTGACCATTTCATTCTCTCGTTACACGCTTGCTTTGCCCTGCAGTCACGAGCGTCCGTCAATTTTTACCGCTTTTTTGTTACTCGTTTCCATCTACGTACATACTAGTATTGAGTTAGGTACGGCGTATATATGCATTTATGTGTGTATGAGTATTCTACGTAGGACTTGATCAGCGATTAACTCGTTTCTCATTCTACTGAAAATTCTCTTTTTCTTTTCTCGCTCGAATTGTCATTTGTTATTTTGATAATCCAACGGACATACATCGGTTATCCCGACTGACAAGGATAATATTCGTCATTTTCTTTTGCCTAAAATATTGCGGAAAGATAATAAGATTACATTGTTGAATATACGAAAGACACATGTTGATAGATATCAAATATTTAAAAAATAAACTTCCTTTCCTAATGTTTATCTTGCTAGTGTAGGAGTTGTGTTATTTCATTTTCTTTCTAATTTTTTTCTATGCGATTTCACATACGAAAGAGTCTCGCAATCAAGGACTATACTCAAGTGATAAACTGTTTAAATTTGTGGTCTTTCATTGAAAGAGGCCGAAATAACCAAAGTCATGCCATCGGCAGGAAACTAAGAAAGAGAGAGAGAAAAAGGAAACTGATGTAAAACTCGGGTCATTGTAATCGGGCGACGTAATGTGTAGACGGAGAGTTCATTATTTTGCCGCTTGAATGACTCCGTCCAATTTCCTAAGACACCGTTTCATGAGATGTTCCGAGATAGTAATTTTTATCTTGAGCCTGTGTAGGTCTAGTAATACGATATTTTTTCTATACAATGAAATGCGAAATTTGAAAGAATTTTTCAGAAAGAAATTCTTGCTGCAATGAAGAAGCAAAAAATATCGAAATTAAAGTAAATCGAACGATGAAGAATAATTTACATCTTCGTGCTGTGACGTATTCGAGATTGTAATGAAAATGTAAGATTTTAATTTTCATGTAACAGACAACAGCACGAGATTTTTTTCACTCTTATAAAGTATAATTTATCAGAATTTAAAAGTGAAGGATTTCACTTTTGGTTACACATTTAACAAACATAAAATCACTAATAGCGAATAAATTTGTACAGATGTTGAATCAAAACATTAGCACAATTAGGAAGAGCCACTCGTAGATAGATCGTTCCTTATTGAAACAGTTGTAAACGTATGTATGCCACTGCTTGGATGGCTCGACCATTTAATCAGGGAGATCAGGTGCGACAAACGAACTGGGCCTGATAAACGACGAGAATCGTTGCTTTCGAGGAGTTAACAGATTTGCTTGGATCGATTTATCAATCGAGTAGATATATATACGTATGTTGTTTCATGAAATGTAGCAATTCGAAAATCGGGCTCGTTCTTCTCTTTTATCGCTAATATAACTAAAAGATTAACTGATTTATAAGTAATCGATCTATCTCTTTCAAAATGACGATAAAGAAATTAATTTTTAAAGTAAAATTTGTTTTCAATCATTAATCTCGAGTTATTCAATCGCATAAAATATTTTCTGTACTGACGAAATTTATAAACCGTTAATGATATTCCTGCAATCTGTATCAAATATTTACTACCTTCATATGTTGTACTATATGTTTACACCATCCAAGTAGGATTGATTGCCAAAATTTGCCAACGAAAATGTGAAAACAAATTAGCAAACTAAAAAAATATTTGCTGAAGATATTCCAAGTAACATGCTTGTCCCATTGATAATCCTGTATATGTACACTATGTACATTCGAGCAGGAGTGCTTATCGATAATTGCATCAGGATATATATGACCGGCTAATGTGATATTAATGGCACTTAATTTATGCATGCGATATTTATTGGGATAACAATACCAGTTTTCACGTTACAATGATAAGGAAAGTAATCGTTGATCCTATTGCTACTTCGGCGAGTTTTATCGAGAAATGAATCTCAATTCTTGATTAATGAGTACTAAATTATTCAAATTTATAGTAGAAGCGATTATATGAAAGAGAAATGTTTGATAAAAATTTCTTCGATGATTTCTCTGGACGCATATCACGCGGCGAGTTGACCTCAGAGGAAAGGAAGAAAGAAAGAAAGTTTCACCTGGCGATACAAGATGCTGCCGCACCTGCGCGCATTCCGATCCATGTGACCCTAAAACTCTAATATCCTCAGAGCATTCACCTTGACCATGAGTTTCTTGCGTTCACCATTGCCTTCCCTTTCGTAGATGGTCATAAAAATAAATTTTTCCTTTTAACTACTAAGATGTACATATATATATACATATATACATATATATATATATATATATATATATATATATATATATATATATATATATATATATGTACATCTTCCGTTAATGAAATCACAACTCTCACAGAAAATATTTAAACATATAAATGGTCGTTCGATTTGAATATTTATCGGATTGGTTTGTTTAATTTGAAGAAGTGATAATAATAAATTGAAATATACATTCCAGTTAACATTTTTATCCACTTTCGAATAAAAAAAGCAAATCTTTCTAAATGTCACTATGTAAATGATGCGATGTAACATATTCTGTTATTTATACCTTATTTGAGGAACGGACAAGTCCAAAGTACAAATACTATGGCGTAATAATTCGTTTTTATACCGGATGAATTATATACTCGTCTTTTATCATCAAGGATCACCTTCTCCATAATTTTAAAGCGAGTCTAACGTTAGATATAGAATGAAAATAAATTACATAAGGCGTATCCTCTTTGATGGACGGATCCGAAGCTATCGAAGGACTCGTAACTGAGGTATTACATGATCTAGGAGATTCACTGCACTACGTGTAATTCGATAGGTCGACGAACCTGCATGTAACAGCTCGGAAATGGTTACATAGATAGATTCAGTTTGACTGGATCATTCGAAACGATGCAACTTTCTCCTAAAGAGTAATATAATTACATACACTTGATCATTCATTCTTAAAAACTTGTTCATTCTTAAAAATTTGATTTTCAAAGAATAAAATGAGAGGTGAGTTACACCCACTTCATTTATTTTTATTAGTGTTAAACGGTCATTGAAGAAGTAAAAAAAAAGAGAGAGAGAAAGAGAAAAGATGTATTGACATGCGAGCTGCGTGCAAATACGACAATATTTCGAAAGGTTAAGATTATAATAAACGCTTGAAGATATTCCAATGTCGCGAATCTCTTCTTCTTCCTCTCTTCTTTTTCAAGAAAGTATGTACTTTCCTAATTCGATCTGATACGTATGTCTTTAACTTGATTCCTCTCTCGTCTCTCCACGAAGAATTTCATCTAAATACTTTCGAGGAAAACTTTGCTTTCCATCGTACTCGATAATTTCATTTCTATCAATGATTTGTCTTTTTAGATATTATCGGCTTTGATTATTGATATTCTTTCTTTTTTCTTAAAATAAGAATAAAAGAAAGAATAAAAAATTAAGAACAGTAAGAGAAAAGAAAAGAAGTCGTTTAAATGTAAGATAGCGACGATTTTATCAGAGGACTCCAACTGCAAATGTTTCTATCTAAGCTCGCAATACCGGTCCTTCCGTCGACGTCCGTTTAAATAATGTGGATAGGGAGGCTTGCTAGAGAGAAAGAAAGTCGTCTTCGAGTAAAAGAGTCAAGGAGGAAAGAAAAAGGGGGTTGGAGTAGAAGGAAAAAGTTCTTTCTTTCACTACTCGTAGACTCGTCGTTGGACGATTAATTCCCGGTGTCCTTACGCGAACCGTCCTTATTGTGAGAGACTTTTGCATAGTTACGAGATTTCCGGTGAAAACAATTTTGTTTGCGGCTTTCTCGTTACTTCGAGCTTTTCTCAAATATGCAGTAATGAGTTTCACAGTGAACGTATTTTTATTATTAGTATAAGAGAGAAAACAAAATTTGAAAATATTAAAAAGAAAGAAGTGATATAATCATATTGGATAAACTAAAAGAGACAGAATAATTGAAAAAATTAATATAAAAGCTGTAAAAGGTATTAAAATATACATGAGAAAGAGAAAAATAGAAAGAAAGGGAAAGATAAAAAGAACGAGAATAAGTATAGGAAAACTTAGATCGACGGGAACGTTGCTTCTCTTGCTTTGAATTATTAATACCACTGTAATGGATCTCAACGGAGTACCACCGATACACTTGCAGCTTTTTAACTTCGCCATACGTACGAGTTGCACAAAAGCGAGCAAATTCGTTGGAAGCTGTCTACGTTGTTGAATTTCGCTTGCTCTTGACACTGACCGAAATTCGTGAAGAAGAAAAAGAATCAAAAAGGAAGAAGAAAAAGCAAAAAAAGAAAAAGAAGAAGAAGAAGGAGGAGGAGGAGGAGGAAGAGGAGAAGAGAGGGAAATAAAAAAAGAGTTAAAAGAGAAAAGATCGAAGGCCATTCACGGAGAAGAGTCGTGTTAGGACCCTGTTATGACATCGCTCAGCTTCGTTATACGTCGTAAACCATCTCAAAGAACTCGTTCGTTTACTTGTTCCTTTACTTGTTTAACTTTGACGTTCTCGTATAAGACACGCAAAGCTGAGAAACGGGACGTAGTTTTTTCCCCATTGTGAATCTTGCGGAGAATCGTTTCTGTTCTCTTTCTCTTGCTCATACGAGGATTAATTGTATGCCGTTCATCGAAGTATTTTCTTTCATAAATAAGTCGCTCGTTTTGTAGGACATCCTCGAAACTTTTTATAATCTCGTATTTGTGACAACAGAATCCTTCTTGAATTTTAGATGAATTCTTTCGAATGTTCAAGCGTATATACTTTGCCTTCATTTTTTTTTTCTTTTTTTTCATTATCATTATAAAGAAAATGCAATTTACTGTACTATTCTTTTCTTTTTTTGCATTCTATTATTGTTGTCTTATCAAAATCACGAATACGATAGATAGGGTATTATCGAGCAAACGTCGGTTGGAAATAATTGGCTAGCTGGATCGATGACGCACCGAAGGTACCTCGTTTTGTTTTATTATAATATCAATTAAACGTCGATTTGTTTCAAGCGCTCCCCGCATCGTCGGCATTGCTTTCGCGCACACAATGATACTACGATCCATAATAATTAATCTTTTTACCGCGTAGGAGGAGCAGCACGTCGCCCGCCGAGGCAATTAGTCGCGACAATTTGGTCTCGCGCGATTAATTGGATGCAAATTGGATGGGATACTTGACAGAGTGTTTATGAAAATATCAAACGTTTGGCCAGCTACTCATATTTTATACGATAGGAGCAATTACGAATTATTTACTCGCCCTTTCTCTCTCTCTCTCTCTCTTTCTTTCTCTCTCTCTCTCTCTCTCTCTCTCTCTCTCTCTATTTCTCTTATCCTCTTTGATGTGCATCATAAAAATTTCCAACAAAATTAATTGTTGCAATAAGGAATTCTAGCTAATGAGCAATTTCATATGTTCCCACGTAATCTCCAAAAGATATTTCGAGGATAACAGCTGCTCCCTATCCAGTTTCCTCTCTGAGAGGAAAATGAAAAGCAGCTTTGTTATTTCCACCTTTTCGTTTTCTCTCATCATATTGCTATTTCATTCCTTAATTCGGCCTATTGAAAGCAAAAGAAAAAAGAAAAAAGAAAAAAAAAGAATAAAAAAAAGAAAATGTCCCAGTGACAAATTTTTAATGTCGTATAAGAGACAAAAAGAATACCACACCTAGACGATTTATCTCGGTGATTTATCTTTGTGTTTCTTACTTTGTTCTTTCTCAGTGTTAAAGTATAAGTTAACATATAGCACGGTGAAACGAAGAATAGTAGTGATGCCGATAACCGGCGCATCTTCGACGTCTTCGAGGAAACGACAGGGCCTATAGCCTACTTTCTCTACAAAGAGAATTTTTAAACGATATACGATGAGGAGGTTTCCCTCTCCAACTGGCCTGACTTCTCTCTCTCTCTCTCTCTCTTTCTCTCTCCCTCTCCCTCTCTCTCCCCCTCCCTCTTCCTCTCTTTCTCTTTCTTTCTTTCTGTCTCTGTCTGTCTGTATGTCTGGCTGTCTGTCTCTCTCTTTCTCTCTGTCTCTCTTTTTCTCTGTCTCTTTCTCTCTCTCTCTCTCTCTCTCTCTCTCTCTCTCTCTCGGGGTTTTCTCGTTGGTCCTGCTACCACTACTCGACTCCTTTCTTCGATTCAACCGGCCCGTCGCTCCTCGTGCACGCTCCTCATCGGCGACTTCATCAACAGCGGCAATGGTTCTCTACGTTGGTACCCCTCTACGGGAGTCTATATAAACAGAGGCCTCCTACGGGTCTGAACATTTTTTCGTTCCTTCTACAACCGCGTCGTGGTGTCTCCTTGTATTCTCTTTCGTATTTTTTTTTTTTATTTTACCGCGGGAGAAAGATGGTGCTCGTAACTTGAACGATTGAGCATAATACGCGCTACGTTCGATACCAGCGCGGGAAAGAAAGGAAGACGAGGATTTTCCTTTTATTCGTCGTTTTCTTCTTATAGTTCTTTTTCTTCCTTTTTTACTTTATTTTATTATCAAGTAACGGAAATCGAAGAAAGAAAAGGACCAGTTTTATATAAGCAGTGCCGTTTACACACACATACACACACACACACACACACATATATATGTATATAAATTATATGTATTTTTTGTGTGCAGTGCGGACACAAGTTTTTACGATTGTTACGGTGCTATGCTCGAAGTAAAGGTAAGTGACCGGCGTTCCGCCTTCTTTCCTTTCTTTTCTCTCTTTCTCTTTCTCTTCCATTTCCGCGACGCGGCCTTCACCTTCTCACTCACTCAACACGAATTGAATCGTAAAGAAAGTCTCAATTCCATACTTTTCCAATTCACGAGATTTCCAAATTCGTCTTGGCTGTGCTTCAACGAAGTTAAAATAATAACTAATGGTATTCGGTCTCTAAAATTAATTTTCTTCTTTTATTTCCTTTTAAAGAAATGATTTATTCGTTGGTGTGATCTCTTTTAAAAGAGAAAGTGAATGACTAAGTTAAATTGTGGAATTAAAACGAATCGTAAGTAATTTTTGAACGATCCTTAGTTACGTGATTTTTAAAAATTCTTTCAAGGTATATCGTTAGAACATGAATTTGTTCTTGACAAGAAATTAAGTTTCCGTTTTTTATCGGCCATCAATATTGGTTGATTAATTCTCTAGTTGATAAACTATCCAATTTGTAAATCTCTCTTGAAATTATTTACATCCTTGAAGATAACATCGTAAAATATTGTTCATAAAAAAGAACGATTTTAGATTTTAATATTCTTTAAAAATCGTTCGTGAGATAAAACTGTAATAAATATAACGAGGAAGCATTAAATATCTAAAAATTGAACGATGGAACGTTGAAAAGTGAATGTGCTTAGCCGGAAGAAAAGGAAATTAATAGCAATTTTGTGCATCGAATCGTCCGATAAGAAGCTCCTAAGGTTTGCCACGATGTTACGCACACGTCGTACATGATTAGAGTATATGACTATGCATGAAGAAGGCGTTTGACCCAGTCACAACGGTAGCACGAACACGTTCACTTACCTACCTACCTACCTACCTACCTATCTATCTACCAACCTTATGCACGGCCTACGCCTAAACTACAATTCGCACATATAGACCCTTTATGTTCGTGGAACATGCGAACCAAACTGTTCTGATTGTGAGCTTACCATAGCTTGTGTGTGTGTATATATATGTGTATACGAAGAAAAGTAGGATGTGGAAAGACCTTCACCTTAGTTCTCTTTATTAATGCGAATGACTTTACGAAAGTGAATTCATGAGAAATTGAGTTCTCTCAAATCGGACCTTCAAATCAATTATCTTGAATCCTTCAAAAGTTTTATTTGATGCAAATAGCTTTTTTGCTCTATAAATTTTAAATCTCGCAATTAATAAGAATGTTTCTTCTTATCCTTCAATCTTATCATGACATCAATAACGAGCAATGATTCTTTCTGAAATAAAAAATTCTTCCTTTCATATTTTCTCGATTAGCGTATCATTCAATCTTCAATAGTTTTTAAGAGAGAATTTTTTAGTTTCAAGAGAATTTCATTTTCAACAAGCGCAAGTTTTCTTATCTTCGTTTGAACATTTTTGCGAAAATATAAATACGATACCAGGAAATAGAGATCGATCGTGTATATAATTTCACGTTACTTAAGTTTCATGTGAAAGAAAAGTGGCACGTGTTTATTTTAATTGCACAACCATAATCTTAGTTTAGTTAATTATCCTGCGAAAGCTTCCTTTACAAGTTATTCTTTTTTTTTCTCTTATCCTTTTTGTTGGAAAGAGCGAGATGATGCAGCGAATCGAGGTAATGAATTTTACTAAAACGTCAAGTTAAAGTATACCCGACCCCGCGAATATTTCTTACGGATGCTCTTAGGAGAAAGTATGGTTTATCGTGTTAGTCTTGCATCTCGGCCATCGTGCCACTTTAAGTGTACTCATGCTGGATTCCCAGTGTCGTTGATGAGCTTATGAGATACACGTTTCGATTTACTTCTACCACTAAAGCTACAACTTGTTTCGCGTGATACCAAGTGTCTCCATTTGTTACGAACGATCTCGTAAAATTGATATAAATAGTATCGATACCATTTCGCTTGACAGACCGTACCAGTCTTACAGAGCGATCGTTACTTCCGTTTTTCTTACGTAAACGTCCGATCGAACTACGAGATAGACTCGGTAATGGTAGTGTCTCGTAAATAATGTATAATCATGAAAATGGTATTAAACTTTACCACCGATGGTCGAAAGTGACGTTGGCGACCTAACTTCGTTAGAAAAATAAGAAAGTTTCTATTGTCTTCGAGATTAATTTCACCGTCAAGTAAAACGACGTTGTCGTTGTTCTTATACGTTCATAAATGAAAGAAGAAGATCTTGATGAGTCGAGGTTGTGAAGAAAGCCTCATGTCAAACTTAATACGGAAATAATTTTCTGCATGACCAAGGAAAATAGCTGTTGATCGATCGTTATTCCTCCCGTCGAAACTTCTTTACTTATTGTCTTTCGTTGTTTGAACATAAACCACGAACATTATTAAAGAAAGCATCGTAGTTATTTTACGATTATATCGTTGGCTACCCGTATAACGCTTGTAGCGATAATACTTTCTAAAGGCTTCGTTATGGTAGAGACGTGACAAAAATGATAGGTTAAGGGTATTATTCGTTGCAATCTAATAGTTCTAATAGTATAAATTTTACATCTAAAACGAAACGATCAGAGATGGTTTACTTCTTTAAATTTAATTGGAACATACATCTACACATTTTACTTTAATAAAAGCGTCATTAATCAGGATAGACAATAAATAGTATACCAACTTACATTTTCACTTTGCCCTACTGACTGTAATTAGCCGCATTAGACTCCTCTAAGGCGATCATTCATTTCTCCCTTTTACTTAAGCGACATGTTGAAAGAAATTCTATCTTCCTGGGACTTCAGCACGAACGTCATGTATTTCGTTACAGATCGCGTGATATCTTTTCGTGTAATGAAATTATTCACACGCGTACGTATCTAAAGCGTGTTGTAAGTAAATGGAGGTTTACATAATTTTCACGCACGTCCGTACTTCGGAGACTATGAGCTCACTTTATATGAGCTAAAGGCTTACTCAGTATCTCATGGCTTATGAAGCGTCGAGATGATTAAACCTACTAGTTTATATCTATGGGAAACAGATGATGATATAAATCGTGTTCAATTTAAGAAAAGAAATTCGTTGTTAGCTGGATGAATTATTATGTAAAAATTAAAGAACTTAACAAATTATATTTAATATGATACACCATATACGAGAGGTTTAGTGGAAGCACAGTCATTACGAAAGTTATCAAATATAACAGTTATCTAATTTCTCATTACTTCTACGTTGTTATTCCTTCGTCCAATCCCAGGTGACCTATTTTGATTATAGATGACAATCGTGCTGGTTTGCGCGCTGCTGATCGGCCAGCACGTAGGAGCGGTGGTGAACAAGGCGTTGCCGCAAGCATCGCCCAGCGAGAATTCTGAGGAAAAGAAAAATGAGATAAAAGCCAACGAAAGAATAAGCAACTCTTATGGACCACCCGCCGACGACTATGGACCACCGATTGTATCGGTGAATGGTGGTTTCAATGGACCAGCACCAGTCTACGGACCGCCGTTAAACATTAAACCTCATTACGGGCCACCAAAACAAACTTTTGGCCCAACGAAGCTTCACTTTGCTCCGCTAAAACAGCACTTCGGACCGCCGCCGCTTTCCTTCCCTTCGTTTAGACCACCAAAACCACAGTATGGACCACCGTTAAAGTTGAACACGCCTCCACTCGCCGGTTTCCCACCGGTATCGTCTTTGCCAAATCATTTGGGACCCGTTAAGTCTGGACATGGACCACCCATTCCTGTATCCATCGAATCTTATCGACCACGACCCGAACCACTTCCTCTTCCAGTGAATCCAGAGTATGGACCACCACCTCCACTTCCACCTCCTCAATTATCTATTCAGTACGAATTGAGTAACGCTAATATTCATGGACCACCACCTCCACCTCCTGCAGGAGTTCCAGCACCTCCCACTCCACCTGATATAATGTACGATGGATGGCAACCCATAGCTGGACTTGCTAATCAAAATCAACAAGGACCACCGTTGAAACAATATTCATCCTCCGATGGTCATCATCTCAAGTACGTCGAAGATACGACGAATCCGAATGTGCCGAGTGATTCTTACGGTGTACCCATCACTAATCCAGAAGCTCAACATTTGAAAACTTCCGTCCGTGAATCCTCTGGCGATAAAAACGGATTGCCTCCACCACCATTACCAGTGTACGACGGTGATCATAATTCGAATACTCACGCATCATCCTCATCGTCCTCCTCTTTCCATTCGGATCATCATCAACACAATCATCAGCAATCGAACTTAAAATACAACGTTGGAAACTCAGATTCTCTTTCGATCGTGAAAACCGTAGGTTTTGAGTTGCTACCCAATACTGAATCTTTGACCTCAGATCTTCAAAGTTTGTCTCACGGAAGCAATTCTGGTGTTTCCTCGTATGAACATTCATCAACGTCCCTAAACATCGATAGTGACTCGAATTCGGGACATTCTGTATTACCATTGCAAGAACTGGATGAATCGTCTCACGATGCTTCATTCGGAAACGGAGAATCTCACGGAGTTCATAACGTCAACGATATCACCTTGCAACAATTACCGGGACTGACATCAGTTAATTTCGGAAAGGTCAATGGAATCGTCGGTGGTTCTTTGCTTCCGCCACCTACTGATTCCTATGCAGCACCACCACTCTCTTCATACTCATCAGATGGACCTTATCCAGCAGCTCAATCTGGTCGAACTGGATCAACATTCTCACCGTTTGGACTTTTTGGTACTTCCTTCCAGAAACATGGCTCGCATCATCATAGATTTCACGGACACTTTAGATTACACGGTCCACCTTCATCACCTCCAGCATCTTTAATACCACCTAGAAATCGAGAACCGATCAAATTCCGAGAGCCAATTCCCATAGCACTGATATCCAATCTTCATCGTTACCTTCCGTCGTTACCTCCTATTGACCTGACAAAGCCACTTAAATTACACGCTCCTCATCTATCGTTCGGTCCTCAGCTACCTAGTTTGAACGCTCCTCTTTCATTTCATCAATCATCTGAATCCGATCATTCCTTATCGAACACCTTCTCTAACAGTGGATCTTTCGGCAAATTCAATTCTCACAGTTTGAATTCTCCAATGGCTGCACCCAATGCGCAATACGGAACTCCATTATCTTTCACGGATTTCAATACGCCAGCTCCGGTTCCAACCTATGGTGCACCTAATTTTGGACCAGCTTCTACATTTGGTTTCACATCAAATGGCTTTGGGACAAATCTTTATGACGGAATAGGAAATGGTCTGACCAGCGTTTATGGAACTCCTGTAATAAATCCACCTATAACGATTACTACTGGTGATTGTAATTATCAGCAGTTCAACAGTGACACGGATTTTGGATTTGACAAGGGTACCAATCACTTGTTGCCACCTTCTGTTCTTCCAGTGTTACCAAGTTCAACAGGAGAGGAAGATAATTCTTTACTCAAATCATCACCAGCTTTATCTTCAATTTCGGATTCTTTGAATTCGTATATTGCACCACCTGTAAACACGTTAGATTTGGAGAATTATGAACAACGGAAAGTTGGCTTGAAAGATAGTTATGGAAATCCAATAGGAGTTTCTTATGAATCATCGAAACAAGCGATTGATTCGGACGTTCAAAGTAATGATCACGTTCACTCGTCGACTGCCGGAGTGACGAATATTTTATCTCTTTCCTCTTCCTCCTCCTCATCATCATCTTCTTCCTCTTCTTCCTCTTCTTCCTCTTCTTCTTCTTCTTCTTCATATTCTGGTCCATCCCAAAGTTCTTTCTCTCCTGGAATATCCTTGCACCAACATGGAACCTCTGCCGAAGCCTTAACAGCTAGCTTAACGGCTCAAGGTTACGGCGAAGCTAAGAGTCTTACCTCGAACGAGGTAGATGCTAGTCAATACTTGAAGACTGATGAAGGTAGTCAAGCATTAGCTCTAGCACAAGGTCTGACTGCTGATGGTCCAAATGGATTTCAAATTCAGGGATCAAAAGGCACGTACACTCTACAGATTCAACCTGCTGATGGTGGATTAGGAACGGAAAATTCTGATGGTAGCATAAGACACGATCAGGTTCTTTCAAATGGCCTTCTTCAAGATATTCTTGCGGCGATCGAGCAACCAGATCAAGGTCGAGTCGAACTTCAAGGTCCACCTCAATCTCAACCATTGGAAGAAGTTCACAATGATCAATTGTCTGGATCTAACAGCATCTCTCATCAGAATGGACACTATATCACGGTTCAGAATAAGGAGGACGAAGAGATAAATCAACTTATCCGACAAGTCAGCGATAGAAGTGGTCAATCATCCAATAATGACGAAAGAAATTCATCTAAAAGCGAAGCAATCGCTTTGTTCTTTAATAATCAATATGTGGATAACACGAGAAAGGATACGAGATCTGTGAGCAAAGCGGAGAAACAAGCGAATACTTCGATCTCCGTGAAGAATTAATAAAGTGAAATGATATCTACCTGAACTTTTTCGTGAAATAGTGTGCCTGTGAAAATTATCTAAATACGTGTTAAGAAAAAATTGTGTCGTTACTTTCGATATCAAGTTATGCTCTAATTTAGATTCTTTTTAAAGATATTTATCGAAACTAAAACTCTGTGTTAGATTTTAGATTTATGGTGCTCCGTCATTGTCTTTGATCGTGTTCGAAGATCAAAGATATCCTAAAGGAATAAGAAGACGTGCTTCGTTCGTAGCAGAAACTAAACGAGAAACACGATAGTCGCTGATCGATTCGTATTAAACGCGTCGTTGAAATACCACTTGAAGTAATCCGAGTAGAACGTGAGAGAAATGAGAAAAGAATCGAGGAGGAGTTTGTTCAACACTCTTTCTCGTTTGCCTTTGGAAAAAGGGAAAGTGATAATTACGCGTTGGCTAATGTATCGATAACAGGTTATTAGAAGAATAATCTGCTTACTTAAGAATATCTCACCTCGAGTTACTCGGGTGTTACGAGTGTTCTTAGAAAGTTTAGAGTATCATTATCGTTCTAATACCATTCTTTATTTATTTTCTTTCTTTCTTTGCCGAGAGATTTTGAGAAAGCAGGTTCTATTATCAGGACAAATTTAATTGCAATATAGTAAAGATTAAAGATGTTCTAAAGTGTGGCCTGAAACTAACTTGTCTCCTCTTTAATACATTTATCTATTCTAGGTCAAATAATAGAGAAGCTATGTGTAGAGAAAAAAAGAAAGTTCATGATTAAAGGAGATTCGTCGATTCTTCGTTCTCATTTAAACATCTGTGAATTTTGGTGCCCCTCAAAGAAAAGAAGAAATCGAAAGATGAAACGAACCGACTTGTGATCCTTAGGAGAATCAACTCCATGTAGTACTTTCGATCGACGAATCTAGGTCATCGGGCTACGGGCTTTGACTCGCCGTAGTGAAATGTGTGTTACCGTCGCTCTCTAACATTCGCCAAGTGTACTCCTTCGTTCAAGGTGAAAGTTCAAAATCTCAGTTAGCAATCCTTCGATAATCGCGAAAATCATGTCTCCCGTAAAACATGTTTTTTCGTTCTATAAACTCATTCTTTTTCAACCAATGTACGTACGTACACACACACACACACAGACATATATATATATGTGTGTGTGTGTGTGTGTGTGTGTGTGTGTGTGTGTGTGTGTGTATGTGCATATATATGTATGTTTTACTTATTTTTAAAAATTGCAATGAATTATTTTACGAAACTGTGAAATTTTTGTATATTCTCTCGGAATAGTTAGAATTCTCAGACAATTTGTTATTACATCCTTCGATATTTCTTTACAATGTTGCTCAGCGAATAGTTAAGCATAATTCAGTGATACATTTTAGATGCGTAAAATAAGTAGAGCGTCTGCTTTTCGAAAAAGACGCTCATTGTAACGAAGTATAATTACGTAGTAACGCTACTACCAAGCCATAAAGCACGTCCACTTTGCTCCTATTTCGCGTGCACCATATTTTTTTATTGATTAATTTATTTTTTTTTTGTACAAAGAGAAGAGAGCTCCGATACAAAAGGGCCCGATGTTTGTCCACAACGAGCGATCATTGAAAATCACTCGTCCGATGTGTATTTCTGTGTGTGTGTGTGTATTTTTTTTTATACACCGCGCGAATATGCGTGTAAAGA